>NC_133770.1:8355528-8518676 GCF_003597395.2 Chelonoidis abingdonii
GCTGGTGGCATAGGGTCTGAGTAGAGAGTCCACAGATCCAGACAGTCCTTCAGTGAGAGTGCCAATGCCCAAGATGATGGGGCGTCCAGGATTTCCGGGTTTGTGGATCTTGGGTAGTAGATAGAATAAGCCTGGTCGGGGCTCTAAGGGTATGCTGATTTGTTCCGGTATTAGTGTAGGGAGTGTCCTGAGTAGATGGTGCAGTTTCTTAGTGTATTCCTCAGTGGGATAGAGGAGATAGAGCTTGCTGTCTGAGAGAAGCCCAGGGTTAGAGTAATAAAGATAACAGAGGCAGCACACTACAGGAGCAGTGTAGGCTCCTGCAAGGGAAACTCTGAGATAGGGTTTTGCAAGCGAAAAAAAGAAGACTTCAGAAGCCCAAGGGGCAGAAGAATTATCCAGGATCATTTGGATTCCACAGGGGATTTGAATGTTGTGACTTGGCCGGAGGGCTGAGCCAGAAAAGAGCTGGAGTCAGAGGCAGGCACCTAAGGAGAGGCACTGAAGCTGAAAAGAGCAGTAACATCTGGCACCAATGTAAGGAGACAGTCCAAGGGTGAGTGAGCCCCACCACACCACCTAACCCCCAATCTGTCAAAGTTAAAAGAACTCGGCGTATTTAGCCTAGACAAGTGGAAACTGAGGGAGGACTTAACAACAGTCTTCAAATATGTCAAAGATTGTGATAAAGAAGACAGAGATATATTGTTCTCCATGCCCACCGAGGGGAGAACAAGACATAATCAGCTTAGTTTGCAGCATAGGAGATTTAGGTTAAATATTAGGGGGGAAAAACTTTCTAACCATAAGGATTGTTAAGTCCTGGAAATGATTGCTGAGGGAGATTGTGGAATCCTCTTCATTTGAGGTTTTAAAGAAAAAGTTGGGCAAACACCTGCGAGGGATGGTCTAGATATATTTGGTCCTGCCTCAGCATGGGGTGATGGAATAGACGACCTCTGAAGGTCCTTGCCAGCCCTACAGTTCTGTGATCCCATGGTCATTACTTCCAGGCGCATCATGCCATCTACCACCATACTGGGTCCTGGACAGCACTAATTCACATTCCTCTGTAACTTGCCCTGTGGTACTTCAGTGCTAGGATCTTGAGCTTTCAAGGGTTCTACTGCACTGCCTGTTGACAGCAATGACAGAACTTGGCAGCTCAGACCACTTATTCTGCTTTATTCTATTCAGGCTTTTCCAGCACTCTCCTTTCCTCCAAGGCACCTGAGCTCTACAAGTGGGATCTGTTCTCTGAAGCTCTGAAGCGGATTTCACAGTCAGTTGTATGACGGTCTCAGACTTGCTGAGTGTGCAGTAATACTTGCGTATGTCTGTAGTTAATTATGTTTTGTTACCTAACAAAGTGCCCTTGGACCCCTTCCATTCAGTGACCTCAAAGTGTTTCACAAACACTGGCTATGATTTCAGGAGTACTTAGGAGTCCCAGCCAGCAGCAGTGCCCATGGCTTCTAGACACACTCCCTGACTAGAAGAATTTACAACTTGCGTAGACAACAGGTGATTTGCCCAGGCTCACCAAGGAGGCTTGCATCAGATACCAAGTTTCCCACATCTCAGACCTGCGCCCTAGCTACTAGACCTGGCGGCTTCTGTCCTCTGAATGATCCTGTAAAGTTAGTTAAATATTTTCTCTCACTGTTTTTCATTGGGGCAAAGTCAGATCCAGGGCAGTGCTGGGCACAGGCCACCATTATAGATCCACCATCCTTCCTCCCTTAGAACCAGGGCCGCCCAGAGGATTCAAGGGGCCTGGGGCAAAGCAGGGGAGCTGCGGCACTTGTAGTCACTAGGCAGCCGTCTGGGTCTTTGGCGGCATTTTGGCGGCAAGGGGCCCTTCAGTCACTCTGCGTCTTCGGCAGCACTGAAGGGCCCCCCACTGCTGAAGACCCAGACCGTCACCGGGCCAGGGCTCACGGGGTCCTTGTAGGGCCCAGGGCCTGGGGCAAATTGCCCCACTTGCCCTCCCCCGCTCTGGGCGGCCCTGCTTAGAACTACAGGGAAATGTATCTTTTCTCCCCCATCTCCTCTTTGCCCCATTCCTCTCTCCATAGGAATGGTCAATTGACCAATTAACCCCCTGAGCACGGCACGCACTCATACAGGACACATATCTCCACCTAGCCATTAAGATCTCAGGAAGGGGAGGAGACAAGTGAAGCCTTGAGCATTGAGAAAAGTCATAGTCTCGCCCTGCTGAGAGGCCCAGAGCACTGTGATCAGCTCTAATAACGACAGGAAATAGCTTCTCTCTCTAGGTTTCATGGCAAAGTAGAAGGTATCCCTGGGTTTTTCTGGGAGGGGGAAGGGCGACTAATTGTTTCCTGAGAAAGGTTTCTTTGAAATGCATTGGAATTATACGGTAAGTTATATCAACATCTAGCTGGGATGCAGCGATGGTTATTGCCTTAGAAGATACATCCAGAGGACACTAGGATATTGTCAGGAACAAGAGAGTTCCAGGATGCCATTGTAATTCTCAAGGTAAGAATAAAAGGTGCTGTAGGAGAAAGGAAAGGGAGGGTTGAGGGGGAAACATCTCTCCATGGCAAATATAAATCTTCCTCAGCCCAGGCAAACACAGCACGCAAAGAAGGGCACCGTTCACGCCCATGTCCTTGACTTCGGGTGGCCCATCCTAGGGTCTGCAACGTCTTAAAGTCCAGACTCGTGCAGCAGCAAAGCATTGGGCGTAGTCAGTTACACCGCATGCAAGTTAACAGCCTGTTCTGAGGTCACCTCTTGGAAACAGGCGGCTCTGTTGGCTGACGAGCAGACATCTGGCTCCAGGCCCATCACGCTTTGCAGCAAGCAAAGTTCAGGAGGTCTTCCATCCTGCCATTAGATACTGTGAAAAAGACACACACACCCCAACTCTGATGGCGGTCAACTTCTCCTTTTATCTGTCCACAGGAAGGTGGGTGGTGTAGTGACCAAAAACTGGGTCACGAAATCAAAGGGTCACAGAGCTGTCTGGGCTCATCTCCCCTCTCCAGGCATTGCAACCTAGTGCATAGGATCACAGGGCTGCTCAGGTTTGGCAGGGGGCCTTCTGTCATGATGACAGGGGGTCTGCTGGGCCAAATCTGAGCAAGCAGCACAACTACCCTTCTGGGCCAGGTTGCAGTGCCACTCACACAAACTTGGCCCGGTTGGCCCAGATGAGGTGAGACCAGGCTACCCTTGAGCAGCATGGTGACTCTGGAGTTCAGCATGCCTGAAATGGGGATCGTAGCCCAGCCAGACCCACAGGACAGGAGCAGGGGGAGAGGTTAGTGTCACGTTCTCTGGTAAGTGATTGCCTCCCAAAGTCTCCCTGCCTTTTCAACTAGACAATACTCAGTCTTCCACACCACTGTCCCACCCCTGCTGCTCGGGACCCCCAGGGTATCCCTCCCCCAAACCTGTGTGACTCCCCTCTGTCATACCATCTATCCTGACCCTCAACCCTCCAGATCTTTCCCACTGCATCCCAGCCCCTTCTCTCCCCCAACTCCTTCCTCCAGCCCCCTGACTTTATCCTTAGGACCCCCAATCCCCCCACTGCTTTATGCTGTACGCCCCATGAACTGTGTGAGGGGGCTGTGTGCCTTCCCCTCCCCCTTAGGCCCCCATATTCTTCCCCCACACCATCACCGACCCCCTCACCCTGATGCCCCCCAATTCCTTCCCCATCCCCCCAAATTCCCAACTCCTTCATCACCAGACCCCATCTCCACACTTCACTCCAGACCGCAAATCTCCCACACAACATTTACCCTTTCCCTCCCATGGGTGTGGGGGGCTCTGTCTTTTTGGGGGTATCTTGGCTCATCTGCCCTCCCTCCAGTTGCCAGTGGCTGAGGATGTTCCCTAGCTGTTCACATCTGGTGGAAGCATCAGGAATCTTAGCTCCATTCCCCTCCCCCGATGAACCCCTTCACAGGGAGCCAGTGGACCTGGGGGCATCTCAGAGGGTCTCTGGGTTACAACACACCACCAAGGTTTCCAAAAGGATCCTGAGCCCAAAAAGGTTGAGACTCACTGGTATAGCGGCTCAGGGCATCGGCAGATTAAACCCCTTGGGTTCTCTCCCAGGTTCTGACTTGCCTAGGGTAAATCATTGTTGCCTTGGACAAATCACTTCAACTGGCCTGTGCCTCAGTTTACCCATCTGCAAAATCATAGAATATCAGGGTTAGAAGGGACCTCAGGAGGTCATCTAGTCCAACCCCCTGCTCAAAGCAGGACCAATCTCCAACTAAATCATCCCAGCCAGGGCTTTGTCAAGCCAGGCCATAAAAACCTCTAAGGAAGGAGATTCCACCACATCCCTAGGTAATCCATTCCAGTGCTCACCACCCTCCGAGTGAAAAAGTTTTTCCTAATATCCAACCTAAACCTCCCCCACTGCAACTTGAGACCATTACTCCTTGTTCTGTCATCTGGTACCACTGAGAACAGTCTAGATCCATCCTCTTTGGAACCCCCTTTCAGGGAGTTGAAAGCAGCTATCAAATCCCCCCTCTTCTCTACTTTCTGCGCACTAACAATCCAGTTCCTCAGCCTCTCCTCAATAAGTATGGCTCCAGACCCGTAATCATTTTTGTGCCTCCGCTGGACTTTTCCAATTTTCACATCCTTCTTAGTGTGGGGCCCCAACTGGACCAGTACTCAGCAATGAGGCCTCACCAATGCCGAATAGAGGGGAATGATCATGTCCCTCGATCTGCTGGCAATGCCCTACTTACAGCTCAAAATGCTGTTAGCCTTCTGCAATAGGTAACACTGTTTGACCAGATCCACTCTCTTCATCCATGTAACTTCTAGCTCCTTTTCTGCAGAACTGCTTCCTAGCCATTCGTTCTCTAGTCTGTACAGTGCATGGATTTTTTCCGTCCTAAGTGCAGGATTCTGACTTGTCCTTGTTGAACCTCATCAATTTCTTTGCCCAATCCTCTATTGTCTAGGTCCCTCTGTATCCTATCCCTACCCTACAGCATAGCTATCGCTCCTCCCAGTTTAGTGTCATCTGCAAACTTGCTGAGGGTCCAGTCCACGCCATCCTCCAGATCATTAATGAAGATATTGAGCAAAACTGTCCCCAGGGCCGACCCTCGGGGCACTCTACTGATACTGGAGGAGAGAAGTTACTTCTATGAACTAAGCTTGTAGACGTCCATCCACCCAGCCATGTAGGCACTCTTCAGGTTCTGTCACCATGCCCATTATATCAAAAGCTTTATTATTCAGTCAGATTTGCTCCCAGCTGGTCCCTGGTACTGGAATAGGCTACATATTTCCAGAGTTCCAAGGGATGCTTTTGATATTCCTTTAAAATATGTATATATGTATGTATGCACCTTACATAAGCAGAATTATATGACCAGATTGTGCATTTGTGCTGTTGGGTCCCATCTGAGCCTATTTTGCAGGCATCACTTAGGCATCTGCTTCCAAAAATGTGTCCTTGATTTCAGTTTAGAACAAAACATTTGAGAGAGAGGCAAGGCTCGGTATATTGGCTACCAGGAACTTGGGAGTTCTCCAAGTTCTGCCACTGTTATAACCTCTAGCCTTGAGCAAATCATGTAGCTGCTTTGTTTCAGCTCCCCCACCTGTAACAGTAATGATCATTAGTAAAGCTTGGAAAAGTGCTTTTAAAATAAAAGCTTGTATGAGTTGAAATATTGCACTTGGATCTGATTTGAATTCTGAGTTCAGCCCCAAATCATTCAGATACCATGGTATTGAGTATGGCATGGAGATTAGAATATTTCCGGGTTGGAAGAGACCTCAGGAGGTCATCTAGTCCAACCCCCTGCTCAAAGGAGGACCAATCCCCAGACAGATTTTTGCCCCACATCCCTAACTGGCCCCTTCAAGGATAGGGCTCACAATCCTTTGTTTAACAGGCCAATGCTTAAACCACAGAGCTATCCCTCTCCTCCATTAGCTAGAGCAGGACTAAAATCTATCTATCTACTCTTCTTTCCTTCCTACCTACCTACCTCTTTCTATTTGCAAAATTGGTTTCCAGATCTGGATTTGGATTTCACCACCACCACTACCAAAGCAAAGGGATGTTTGCATCCAAGATTCCAATAATAATTATGTAGACAAATGGAAACCACGCTGTTTGCAAAGCTGCTCTAGTTACCCGTGGAGATCTCCTGACTTTGTGGGAATGTTATTTAAACCCAGAACTAGTTGAGTTTTCCTGTTTATGTTTGGATAACTTGATTATCTGTTCTTTTCATTCCCTCTGGGGCACCTGGCATTGGCCACTGTCGGAAGACAGGATACTGGGCTAGATGGACCTTTGATCTGACCCAGTATGGCCGTTCTTATGTCACCAGATTTTTTTAACACCCTGCCTATTTGATTTCTCCAGTCATCAGGAGCTGGGATCATGCAGTGTCATGGATTATACATTAAAATAAATAAAGGCGGAAGCTGGGACTGGGATTGAAGCTGGGATGGCAGCAGCAACAGTAGCAGCTGTGGTAACAGCAGCCCAGTCATTAGCCCCAACCAGCTGTAACCCAGGAGCACCAGAAGAACAGACTAGTAGTGACCAGATGGACGTTGCTCCTCATTCAACATGTGCGACCGCTGCCAGCTGCCAAGAAACTCAGCTCCTCCGGGCTCACATCATAAATATCTCTGATACTCTGCACACACATCGGCATGGAGTCTGTCCACCGGCTCCCAGGAGATGCCTTGAAGCTTGGCAGCAGCAATGTGCTTTTCAGCCCAACGTACTGGGGGCCGTGCAGTGTGACCTCATAACGTTTTGATTTTTTCCAATTTTTTTTCATTTTTAGGTATTCATTGACCAAAAACATTCCATCCGAATCATGATTTCACAAAAAGTTTCAGTTGACCCAAATCTGTATTTTCCACAGAAGAAAAGCTTTGGCCGAAAAAAATGTGCCCAGTTCTACACATAACACATACTGATCAGTGGCTTACTCTGGGAGATTATATTTTGCCACATGGTAAACCCACTCAAAATCACAGATGTTAGAATGATTAATCATGTGGGTCAGACCTGCTCGTGTACCGTTCTTTTAGTTTTTCATATCCTAGTGCCAGGTCTTTCTTGCATGAGAGCAAAGCCCATAACTGCTGGCAAAGCACAACCTGCTATCTAATGTGGCTTTTCTTAATTAACTTTGCCCCTTTAAAAAGTGGTTTAAACTAAGGGGAAAATATTAATGGAACTTAACAAAGTTTTATGAGGCCAAAATGCTACCAGCGTCTCCATCCGCCAATAAAAACACATCAGCACAGGGCTGGTAGTATAACCACTGAGTGCCCAGTGTGGAGTATAATTAGTGCTTTGTGTTATAGACTCATAGACCTTAAGGCCAGAAGGGACCATTATGATCGTCTAGTCTGACCTCCTGCACAACGCAGGCCAAAGAATCTCACCCACTCAATCCTGTATCAAACCCCTAACCTATGTCTGAGCTACTGAAGTCCTCAAATCATGGTTTAAAGACTTCAAGCTGCAGAGAATCCTCCAGCAAGTGACCCATGCTGCACGCTGCAGAGGAAGGCAAAAAAAAACCCCCAGGGCCTCTGCCAGTCTGCCCTGGAGGAAATTTCCTTCCTGACTCCAAATATGGCGATCAGCTAAACCCTGAGCATGTGGGCAAGACTCACCAGCCAGCACCAAGGAAAGAATTCTCTGTAGTTACTCAGATCCCATCCCATCTAACATCCCATCACAGACCATTGGATATATTTACCACTAATAGTCAAAGATCAATTAATTTCCAAAATTAGGCTATCCCATCATACCATTCCCTCTATAACACCACTCTGGTCTTGCAAGTATAGGCAGTCATTTTAAGGGGGCGCGGTAAGGAGTAATTTCACTGTCCTCCACTAGGATCTGCTTTAGTGTATGTTACAGCAGGACTCAGATGAACCATGGTCCTGCTACGGGTTCTATGTGATATGTGTGTCGCATAGATTGCAATGTTGTCCTCCAATGACTGGCCTACAAACAAGGGCAGACCTGCATTAACTCAAGAGGGAAATCGCTCTGGTTCTGGAGCTAGCACAGTGCCATTCTCCCCAATGCCATGGATATGGTTGATTTTTAATTGTGTCTTCTCGGGGGCATGAGGATTTGTTATGTTTGCGGAGCCCTAAGACACAGGAGCAGCACATGTGCTGTTGACACCTGCGGTGAGTGGCGGGTCACTTTCTTCCCACGAGGCAGGGGATGGGCACCTTGCACTACCCCCTTACCTGTTCTGTGGATAGACAACATGGACTCCAGCCCAGAATTCATTAAAAAAAGAAAAAAAAATAGGCAGGAAGAAATAACTCTCAGGCCATGGGGGGAGAGGGACCCAAGGACAGGGAAATCTGACATTGAGAAAGAATGGATCCAACCTCAACTTGAACTCAAAGCCAGGGATGAACCTGTGGCATCGCTGTCTCCATTCCCTGCTCTGATACTCACAAGACTGCAGCAGCCTTTCCCCCTGCCTCCTGGGCCAGACCCAACCCAAGAATCTCATCAGGGGCATGAGCTAATCCCTGATTTCTCCTTTGCCTCTCTCTCCCTGTTGGGTTGAATGCGCGCTTTAGGAAGTCGATCACAACAAACACACACACACACACACACACCAGCCTGCCCTCTCGCTCTGACATGCCATTTCCACTGTCTTGTGGAATTCTGAGCTCCATGCCAAGAACAATAACAAGGCGGACATGGGAATGTCCTCACCGTCTAATGCACCAGAAAAAAACAGTCAGCATCCAGGAAACAAACATGCCGTGTCTTTCTCTGCTCTGGCTTGGGTAATTCCTTCAATGTCCTGTCAGCTCTGCTCCCAGGCCACTCGCTCCACACAAACATTATGTCACACAGGGCAAGAGTGAGTTAGTTCATTGTGTTTTTCCCTGGATCTAGAGCTGGATCCTACTTCCATCAAAGTCACTAGCAAAAATCCCCACTGGCTTCAAGGAGTCCCAGGATCAGGCCCTGAATGAAACAGGATGAAATATAATAGACACAATGGGGTGGGTAGGTCTTAAAAATCAGCAAAAAATGTGTTACATAATTTATGGACAGCCCCTAAGGGCACCTCTGGGATTTAGTAGTCTATAAATGAACATGATGTGAGCCTATACATAAGAGCTAGCTGGCTCCACTGCCTTTATCCACAGAAATATTCACCAGGCACTTTTAGCATGTTTCAACTGGCTCAGATTTTAAAAACCCACTCGTCCATTTTAAATACAGTAACATTGAGCAGAGAAGATGTGAGGTTTTCTCTTGTATTAACTGTACCTGGCACCTTCCCATTTATGGCACAGGGCTGTACCTGCGTGTGTGTGAGAGAGAGAGAGAAAGAAAATTCATATCAATGAGGAAATGCAAAAGCCGATGGGAATAACACTTGGGAAATCCCCTTCAACTGTATCAAAAGCAACTCTTGCAGATAATGTCGAAGGACATCAATTTTTTATGATTATAACCACTCATAATTGAATCTGTCAACAAGGTTATATAACAGGGAAATTAATTAGACCCTTTGCCGACGTTTAAAATATAGGCCTGGAAAATTCAACACCATTGCCTAGGCTAATGCTCCTATTTTAGCTGTGTCTCCTTCACACAGGGGGACTGGTGAAGGCTGCTGTGGGATGAGAGAGGCAAAATACTGATAAGGAGCAATTTACTAAGGGGCAGCACAAGGCAGAACAGAGAGGGGGTTCTGCTGATTGGAAATGTCCTTCTGCAAGGATGCCCCCTTGACATTTTTCTAAAGCAAAAAGTTCCCGGAATTTCACAGCATCATTCCATTAGGCCCAGTAAGGAGTAGGGTTGCCAACTTTCTATTTGCAGAAAACCAAACATCCTTCTCTGATACCCACATGCATGTTGGGGCCATGCAGTTGGGGTACGAGAGGGGGTGAGGGCTCTGGCTGGGGGTGCAGACTCTGGGGTGGGGCCAGAGATGAGGTGTTTGGGATGCAGGAGGGGGCTCTGGGCTGGTGCAGGGGCATGGGAGGGGGTACGGAGAGCTAGCTACGGGCGGTGTTTACCTCAGACGACTCCCAGGAAGCAGCGGCATCTCCCTCCGGCTCCTAGGCCAAGGACAACCACATGGCTCTGCACGCTGCCCGCACCTGAAGAGAGCCTGCCTGTGCTGCCAACTGGACTTTTAACAGCCTGGTCAGTGGTGCTGACCAGAGCCACGAGGGTTTCTTTTCAATGAGTGTTCCAATCAAAAACCGGATGCCTGGCAACCCTAGTAAGGAATCACCTTGAAGTAGTATAATGCTGAACAGCCACAGTCATTCGAAGCACAAACGCAGAGAGCGACAGTGCTATTGACTGAAATATGGGGATCCTGTAAAACAAGGATCTTCTTCAGAGCATTTTTTTATCTGCGTGGGTGTCTGTGTGCATGCATATGTCTGTGGCAGTGTGTATGGGTGTTTTCTAGCTGTGTGGGGAAGTGTCTGTGTACAGGACTGTTCATGATGATGGATGCAGAGGGATCAGCAGTGTACCATTGCGTGCCCCAGAATTCACAAAAAAATGTGGTCCAATGGGTGGCCCACGGACTGACATGATTCTGTCTGACCCCTGAACATATGTTGCAGAACAAAATGGAGTCTGCTGCACAGAGTGACCTAGCATGCCCCGTACATGCGAGGTCACATGGCGTGGCCAATGCCATATTGTGGGACGTTACTAAAGAGGTTGAGCTACCAAAGGCATGCAAGTGTGGGATTGAATCATCCACGATTGGACATGGATGTGAACTCTTGGTCAGGATGGAAAGGTTAGCGCAAAATGTGTTCACTAAAAAGTTGTTGCATGCCTTACTAAAAATGTCACGGCACTCCTGTGGGATGGACGTGTGCTCATGTTGATGGGGGTGTCTCTTGGCCTGAATGGCTACAAGTATGTTAGAGCTGGATGGGAATTTAAAGAATTTTTTCATCAAAAAATTGCCAATTCATAGGTCATGGGACTGGAAAGGACCTCCTAGGTCATGAGTTCAGGAATACTGATATTATTCACAAAACAGAGCTGGGTTGGACAAATTTTCTGACTCAAAATAAATATTGAGAATAAACTTTCAAAATTGTCTAAATGTCTTGTTTTGACATTTTCTAAATGAAACGTTCTAGATTTCTGATTTGAAACAACTGTTTGTTGAGAAATTTAAATTTAATTAGACTGGAGGAGGAAAAGGATAAAAAGAGAGAGAAAAAAGTCAAACATCAAAACCACTTTTTGACTGACTCAAAACCAAAAAAATCAGTGCGGGTTCATCCTGGTTCGAAATGGGGAAAAATTTCCAACTCTTTTTGAAATGGGTTGGAAAACTATTTCCTGCCTGGATCATAGAATCATAAACTATTAGGATTGGAAGAGACCTTAGAAGGTCATCGAGTCCAGCCCCCTACTCAATGCAGGATCTATCCCCAACTAAATCATCCCAGCAAACGCTTTGTCAGGCCAGGCCTTAAAACCTCTAAGAATGGAGATTCCACCACCTCCCTAGGTAACCCATTCCAGTGCTTTACCATCCTTCTAGTGAAATAGTGTTTCCTAATATCCAACCTAAACCTCCCTCACTGCAACTTGAGACCATTCTCAATGGTCAGTCAATGCTTGATTTTTTAGTCATGTTTTAATAGGTATTAACTAACATGACTGAAAATTCTAGTGAAGACACAACAAAAATATTTGGTGCAGGATAAATATTTGCTGCAGCGGAGTTAAACATGAGCAGCTGGTATCAAGCAGTTGTGTCCTGCCTACTTAATGATTCACAATTGTATGAAGTTTGTAATTAACAAAGCTGTGCCAATTCTTCACTAGATTCATTTGCTTTTATGTGATACCCATCCTTTACCCTTTGTATGTTTAGCATCTTTTAGATTATATCTCCTCCAGGGGAATGGTTCTCTTTTTCCATATTTGTACAAAACCCAACACAATGGAGTTCCATCCCTAACATCAAACACGAACACACTACAGGGAATTTCTGTTGGATGATAAATATCTCTTAAAATCATCGTAAACTCTGCAGATCCATTGCACTGAATTTACCAAAATAACCCACAATCGGCCAAATTCAAATCTATGTAATTTCACGGACGTCATCAGAACTGCACCCTCTGGAGCTGGCTCCAGAGTTAAAATACTTGGGTCTCGCAGAACAAATGTTTTGAGCACTGCTGCGCCCTGCTGGTTCTGTGCCAGCGCTCCCCACCGCATCTGGGACACTAGCGAATCAGAGACAACACAGCAAAGCAAACAAAATAAGCTATGTTAATTACTCATCCTGTGAGAAGAGGGCAAGGGCCCATTCTTCATCAGATGAAAAAGGAGGAATGAATGAATGAATGAAGAAAAGAAAGAGAGAACTGTTTTCCATCTCCCAAGATGAAAGCAGGTTTTCCATATAGCCTCTCTGCTCGCTACTGAAGTCGACTAGGCTCGTAGTCTTGCTGCGCAGCCTTGCTATATATTTACATGAGCAGCCTGTTCCCAAGCATGGAGCGGAAGATATGCAAAGAGTGACATCCATCTTAGACACATTTAGTGCCAATCTCTCTGGCTCTTCCCACTGAAAGATTCATTTTAGTTAGTCTAGTAGAGCAGCTGCCTGCGAACCTCTGGGGTCCTGGTTTAAGTCCCCATCACACTTGCAACAAGCCTTATCCCCACATGGTGGTGGATGCCATGAATTGCTAATGGCCCTTAGAGTGTCAGACTACTGACTGACAAGCAAGCAAGAGGGTTGCATCACTTCCCTTTCCATAGGTGCTCAAGCATCAAAACATAGCTACTAGGTCCCATTTTAGCAAGTGACAAGGGCACCACAAAAGGATCTGAGGCGTGATTTAAAAAAGAAAATAGTCTTGATATAGCTCAGAACCAAACCTGAGCCTCGTGAGTCCATAAAGTATGAGCTGGGGTCAGGACTATCCCACAACATTTTGACACCTGAGGTGGGGAGCTCAAATGACGCCCCTATGCCTCCTCGCTTGGGCCAAAACTTTGAAAGGTCTCAATTCTGCCTTCTTCCTGTTCTATTCCTCTCATGGTACTGCTCTGCTACCTACCCCAATAAAGGAGATCTAACAACTTAAAATGCCTTGTTCAAAAATGTTAAGTAATACTTAATTTTCAAACACCTGAACAGCAAATGTAACTTTTTTTGTCTGCATAGTAAACACTGGCATTTTTATCTGTTTGAATAATCAAAGTGGTGCTCTCCGTGCCTTCTTGGTTGCAAAGACTTGAACTGCTTCCTGAAGTCTGGGCCAGACTTGAACTGCTTCCCCACAGTCTGGGCCAGATCATGCTCTATTGAGATGGTTGCAAGGCCTGTGTCATTGTGGAGTGTAGATGTGTTTTTATTAACTTCAGCTTAGAGAAGCTGCATTCTCCACTGGCAACTGTTACAGGAAGTGTTAGAAGTATGCGCAGAGCAACAAAAGCATTTGGAAAGACAGTGATCATCTTGTTTGTGCACATATATTCCAGAACAGCCTTTGGAGTTGATCCTGCTGAAATGTATTTTGAAAGGGCTTTCAGTTCATCACCTAAATCATTCGCATCAGTATTGTGCATGTCATCATGTGTCAACACTGTCTCTAGTGCCCTGCACTGCAGGTGTAGGTCTTCTTCAGGTATTGTGAGGAGTTTTGGAATATCATACAACATCCCAAATATACCTCTGTGTTCCTTGAGCTGCATGAAACATTCTTCAACTGACTGTATTGCACAATCTAGCACCTGGTTAAAGAATTCAACTTTGAATTGTTGTTTGGGGTCTCTTATGGGATTATCCCATGCCTCTTAATCAAAATGCCTTTTTCTTTGGTGACTCTTGTATTCTTGAATGGGTGGGAAAATAGCTTCAGTGTGAAGTTCCTCTGAGAACTTCTGCGCATTCTTCAGAATGTTTTGAAATCACCTCATCTGACCCATCAGACTGTAGATATGACTTTGCTTTGTCCAGTTGTTCATTTGCTCCAGATATATCAAGGTCATCATCTTGGAGCCTCTTGCTTACAACATTTATTTCAAACAGTGTCATGCCACAACACTAAGCCACAAAGAAATGTGAAGTCATGAATGTTTCTGGTGATTCCATTTCTCTCCACCATTGTTCTCCCACGAACAGTTCCTGTCATAGTATTAGCCTCCATAATAGCAACTATGACATCATCTATCTTCCCAATTTGGTGTTTGATAGGCTTTATCGCCTCCACTCGACTTTCCCATCATATGGCACTCAGTGGTTTCAGTGTCAGAGAGGATGTTCCCAGATGTTGCTTCAAAATTTGCCATCGATGAGCTGATGCAGAGAAAAATACACAGATGCTTTGAATTACATTCAAAAATTCAGCAGCCTCACTAGAAGCTGAAGCTGCATCACTGACCACCAAGTTCAATGGATGAGAACTGCGTGGGACAAAAAAAGCTCGAGGGTTTAACTCTCGGATCCGTGTCTGCACTCATCTATTCTTTCCTCTCATGTTGGCACCATTACCGTAGCCCTGACCTCTCATTTCAGCTATCACAAGTCCCAAATCTTCCAGCTTTTTAAGAAACACATTTGTCATATTAGCTCCTGTAGTATCATCAATGTCAATACATTCTAGAAAATGCTCTCTGACAGTCACCGCTGCAGGGACTTTTTCACTAGGTTCTGTTGTTGTTACAAAAGACACCATTAAAGTCATTTGTTCCATATAGCTGATGTCAGGTGTGCAGTTCAGAATAACAGAGTAATATCTTGCTGACTTCAGATCTGCCACAATCTTCTGTTTGACTTTTGTTGCCACAAACTGTATGATCTCATTTTGAATTGTTTTTTCCAAGGTAGTGGTGTGTGTAAATTTCTTGGGTAGCAACTCTTCTTAGATGCTCCTGGAGTACAGCATCAAACTCAGCCATTAGCTCCACAATTTTAAGGATGTTTCCATTGTTTGGCACATACAGCTGATCTGAAGTGCCACAAAGTGCTAGGTTTTGGGTAGCAAGCATTTTCACAACGGCAATGAACCTTTTCAGAAAATGTTGTCAGTAAAGAGACTCTGATGCAATCTTATCTTGATGCTGATCATCTATGGTGGCCTTTAACCTTAGTCTCATCAAGCTCTTTCCAGCTATGGAATGTTCTCTGGTGATTTTCTGCCTTCTCATGGCATTCCAGACTTTTCCAGTCCTTTGTTCCTGTAGAACCCAATGTGGCTGGAACATTAAACTGCAAGAGTTTGCAACAAAAACAGTATGCAGCATTCTGGGTTTTTGAGTACATAAGCCATGGCCCTGCCACTTTGTCACCATTGGGGATTTCACACCAGTAATGTGTTAGATGGAAACTTCTATTTTCATTGTCTTTGGGGAATATGAAGTTTTTCACTTGCTGAGGCCTGTGCAGTACAAGGAAGTCCCTCAGGCTACTGCTCAAGTGGGTCCACGGTCCTGGATCATCTACTCTTAAGGAACTAAACTCAGCAGCAGCTGTTTCTTGTGCCTCCACCACACTCTTCTCTGATCTACACTTTTCTACAGGAATGTGCATGGTTACATCCATTTGAGATGGAGATATGGATGCTGCAGTAGCTGCCAGGTCACCTGCACTCTGACTAACTGGAAGATCACGCATCTCCTCACCACTCACGTCCTCACTGGGGCTGGAAGGCTCACCGTGAACATTTGTGTCTATGTATCTCAGGAGAGCTCCTTCCTCCTTCAATAGAAAAGCTTCCTTTGATTTCTTTCTTTTTCTGAATGCTGCCCCAAAGGGACGTTTTCTTCTTTCACTCATGACTGCTGTTCTGTGCCAGCTACAGTGGCTCTCAACACTCAGTGGAAAGGGACAAATAAGCAGGCTGGTCGCAGGGCCTGAGTGAGGGAAGATATCAGCATCTGAAAGGCCTAACTGGCTCCTAATACTTCAGTTGACTGCCAGTTCTCCTCAAGTGGGTTCGAGGAAGCAGCAGGAACCAGGGAGCTCCCTGAGAAGCTGGTGTGAATCAGTCCAGGCTCCTGGGGGTGCTAGAAAGGTACATAAGAGGCTCCTCCTCCTCTCTCTCCCTGCAGCTCCTGCTGCTTTCTGTTATTCCCTCTCACCTTTTCTCCTGCCTGCCTGTAATGTCTCTTGTGCTCTCCTTCCTCCAGCACAGCACTCTACCATCTCTGTGCATCTAGAGCAGAGAGAATACATCTGCACCAGCAGTAGACTGTTGTATCAGCACATCTAAACACCACACAGACACAATTTTCTACACTCTGGGTCCTAGTGGCACCCCCCGTCCCCCATCTGGCACCTGAGGCAGTGGCCTCAGTTCACCTCATGGTAAGGCCGGTCCTGGCTGGGAAGCTCACAAGAACAGGCTCTTTCTCAAGATTTCTGGATTACACCAGAAAGTGCACATATGCACAGGTATGAAAAATACACTGAACATGCAAAATGGTTCAGCCTGAGTTATATTTTGAGTTCTAGTGTGCCTGTCTCATAGGCATTTCTAATACACTCCTCAGTGCAATATCCAGGTGCCTGGTTCGGTTTTTATTTTAGATCTCCTTAGCTTTAATGGTTCCCTTTAATTTTTTGTAACAACGACAGACCCCTATCATTGGTGGATGGGATTGAACTTGCGACCTCTGAAGCTTAATGTATGAGCTTCTACCAGATAAGCTAAAAAGCCACCTAGCTGTAGCAGACTCGTCAATTTCTAACTGAGCTAGATGCAACTAGAGGGGGACAGAGGTCACACCAAGCAGGCCTGGGTTACATTTTCATTGGGCTATAAAGTCAGATCCTCAGCTGATGTCAACTGATGTAACTCCATTTACTTCAGTAGAACTATGCTGATTTACACCAGCTCATAGTCCTAGGCTCTCATTCACGCTGAGAGATCAGGAAGAGGGGCACAATGCAATAGACCAAGAAGAGGTAAAAATGATACCACCTTCCTGTTTCTTCTTGCAGATTTCTCCATATTTCTTTTTCTGTTCCTTCTAAACCTCCAGGACTGATCACTGGGCACATTCCATTTCAATATCTCAGACCATTAATTAAAAATAATCAGCCACAATAATCTCCCTGGAGCAAAAAAGTAATTTTAGTTCCTATACGACAGAGAAAATGAGACTGCTCTGGCTTGTTAGAAGAGGATGGGTTGGAAGCAGAGCAGATCGAGATATGAAAAAGAAGTTGCACAAAACAAAACATAATAAAAAGCATTAAAACTGATTACAAATTTGTTTAAAAGTTCAAAAATCGAAACAATTGCAACTGCCTTTATGGCAGAGTATTACAGGCATGTTCTGCAACCAAATTCAATAAAACTGGCTCATTGAGGAAGGATGATCCAGTACTTAGGGCATTAGCCTAAGATTTGGAAACCTGGGTTTGAATTATCGCTCTGCCATAGACTTCCTTTGGGACCTTGGCCAAGTCACTTAGTGGCTTTGTGCCTCAGTTCCTCCTCTGTACAAAGGGGATAATAGCAGAGCTCTACCTCACAGCAGTGTTGTGAGTAGACCTGGCTGAGAAACAAGAATTCTGTTTCACGAAAAAATTGAGGGGTTGAAATTTGAGTCGGAATGAAATAGACCTTTTAATTTTTTTTCATAAGACAATCCTACCCTAGAATAGCTAATGCCAAAAGGTTAGACACTCACCTGGGATGTGAGAGATCACCTTCAAATCCTTGCTTAGACTCAGGCAGAGGGGAGAGTGGGACCTGGGTCTCCCATATAAGCGCTCTTACCCTCTGGCCATTCAAGCTTGGATCTCCTGTTCTCTTTCTCTGACCGGAAATTCCATCCTGGACCTGAGACACCTTTCTGAGGAAGTGATACAGAAACTGACCCATTCCCACAACATGTTTTGGTTTCGACAATTTGGAATTTTCCGACAGAAAAACATTTTCTCAAAAAGATCCCAACTGACTCTAGTTGTGAGATACTTAGGAACTATGAGCAGGGGAGCCATATAAATATCTAAGCTTGATTGAAACAAGTATGTTATTGTCGAACTCTCTGTGATTAAGGCTGTAAAACAATTTCAGGTGTAATCCCTTATTCTTCCCAGCCCATAGCCTTTCCAAAAACATTCTGCCTTGGGTCGGAGGCTGACATGTTTCATGCTTGATCTCAGCTGAAAAATATGAGAAAAATGCATTGGACAGTCTTTGATTTAAGCAAGGTTGAGGGGAAGGGGAGATACACTTTTTCCATTGCAAAAAAATAAATTAAAAATATGATTGCCATAGGTTTTTTTTATTTTTATCCAGACAGATAATTCAAAAACAGCTGAACTTTGAAACTTGGCCTTGGAAAGAGACTCCCTTGGAGGACAGCCACAATTATGTGCAGGGGAAAAAAAACAATAAAACACTCGGTTGTGTAATACTAACGTTCTAACTGAATTTCAACCATCACTTCTGAGCACATCCAGTCAGCATCTGCTAAGAGCTTCACCGTACCTCCTTCCTCATGTCACCGAGCATGTTCTGCCAGCCCTGCCTAACAGGTGCAGGGGCAGATGCCATCGCTGTGTCACTTTGCTGGAGGAGAGTGCAGGAGTAATATCTCGCTGAAATAGACACAGCAAAACCCTCCACTCCTCCATCGTGGAAACATCCTTCTCATCTGATCCAGAAGAAATTTAGGAAGGTGAACAAAGAAAAAGAAACTCCTGCAAATTGTGAAACGCATAGATGCTTGTAGACGGTGCTGTGTGAGTCAAATGGGCTAGATTGTGCCTTCAGGCAAAGCACGGGGCAAGCAGTGATACATAAACTTCAGTGCCCCAGGAGGCACCGTGCCTGAGGCCCTGCATGCTGGGCTTATCTGGTGCTAACTCCCAGTCCCAATGTCCTGGGCCAATGTAAGAGGAGTAAGTTGCACTGTGTGCACAATGGCCTGTTTTGCACTGGTGCAAGGTTAGTGCATTGCCCCAGTGTAACTGCATCAATGTCACTTCACCAGTGAAAATGTCCTTAGTGCAGGACCAAAATTAAGACAGTCAGGGCCCTAGGCAATCACAACATGGGGATCCCCATTGCTTCACCCATATGGCCCCACACTTACTTGGGCAGAGAACCTCTAAGAGGGTGGCTTTTGGATTTAACACCTCCTATAGACATAACCCCTCACAGAGCAATTATTTCAGGCTCTCTGCAGACTCAAGCAGAGGTCAATGCATTGGGTTACTCTCAGATCACATTTTCTTTGGAATCAGAAGGGCTAGAAACTTACTTAAAAAATATTACAGCTGAGATTCCAATATAATTATACTCCTACAGGAGTTGAACCCTCGACCCGGTCTGTAGTGCTGGTGCTTTCATTCAGCCTCATCCTAGTGTAGAAAAACTCTTAAATAACAAAAAAACCCAAAAAACAAAGCCCCGCAGCCAGGACCGGCGCTAGGGTTTCTCGCGCCCTAGGCGCAGGGCCATTTCGCCACCCCCCACACTGATCCCACAGCTCCGGTGGCACTGCCACAGTCATTCCTGCGGAGGGTCCGTTGGTCCGTGGCTCCAGTGGAGCTGCCGCAGCCTTGCCTGTGGGAGGTCCACCGGAGCCGTGCAAGCAGCCGACGGTCTGCAGGCATGACTGCGGCATCTCCATCGGAGCCATGGACCAGCGGACACTCCACAGGCATGCCTGTGGCAGGTCAACCGGAGCCGCCTGCCACCCTGCTTGCAAAATGCTGCCCCTCGAATAATTCTGGCACCCTAGGCGATTGCCTAGGCTGCCTAAATGGTAGCGCCGGCCCTGCCTGCAGCAGCAAGTCTCAAAGCCCGTCTCAACAGACTTGGGCTTGCATGGATTGTGCAACCAAAAGCGCCCTTCCCTCCCCGCCGACCACCAACTTTCAATTCACTTGCAGGCGGGAGTGGTGCGGTGCCCACCCAGCAGGCAGCGTGGTGGGAGAGGCTGAGTGGCAATCGCCCCGACTGAAGGAAGCCCTGGGGGCCCCCTTCTCTTCCTACACCCCTGCTAGCCTGGGCACGCACTCCGCTGCCCAGGGCATGTCTGCAACGCAGGGAGTCCCACTAGCCAGAGTGCAGCCGCCACTTGCCCAGGGGCTCGCCAGCGCAGCCAGGGGAGGCAGCCGCAAGCTGCCAAGTAAGTGGCATCGAAAGTTTGCACCCTGTTTTTTTTTTTTTTTTGGTTCGCTGCTCCGGCCTTCCTGCACCCTGTGCTTTAAGTTGTGGCTAGGGATCAGCTCAAGCTTTGAGACCCACCTGCTCCCCAGGCTTCAGAACCCAAGCTCCAGCTGGAGCTAGAACATCGACATGGCTATTTTCATTGCCGTATCGCAAGCCCTGCAAGACCAAGTCTGCTGACTCAGGCTCTGAGACTCACAGTTGAAGGTGAGTTTTTTTACAGTGTAAACATACCCTTGAACACACCCCTCTGTGCAGCCCAGTGGCATTACTGATGAGGGTTTAAGTTATACACATGTTTAAGGACTTTGCTGAAATGGAGCGATAAGGATAAGGGGTGGGTCAGAGTCACCTAGGGTGACCACATAGCAAGTGTGAAAAATTGGGATGGGGTTGGGGGATAATAGGTGCCTAATAAGACAAAGCCCCAAATATTATCACTGTCCCTATAAAAATCAAGGCATCTGGTCACCCTAGAGCCAACCTAACTGGATTTAACCTCACCTAAATCCACATGTGAAGAGATCTTTTGCACATGGATCTTTCCTCTTCCACAAGAGAGAAACTAAGTAGAAGTAGGAGGAATATAATGAAGCTGAAAGAAGGAAAAATTCCCATTGGTAACTTCCATTAGGGTGGAAACATGGTGGAAGTAAAGCTGGGTGGGAAAGGGTTTTTCTGTCCATGAAAATTTTCAAGATTTCAAAGCATTTTCCTGTCCTGAATGGGGACAGATAGTCAAAATCTAACATTTTCACAGACAAACAATCTGAAACAAGCTACAGTTCAAGTCAATCCAAACATTTCCTATCGATCAATTCTAAATGTTTTATTTGGATTTCCACTGTTTACCCTAATTAGCTTGAATTTGTAAACAGAGTCATTTTGAACCTGAAAAAAATGGATTGTTTTTTTTCCATTTTGAAAATGTCAAAATAAAACATTGTGAAACTTTCAAAAATTTTTACTTGTCAAAACTGTATTTTTTAAAAAAGAGAAATGCTCTAGTTCAAAGTGTGTTTTGCAGGAGGTCTGACTAGATGTTTATATTGATCCCATCTGGCTTTGAAAGCTATGTCTATTAATTACTTATTCTATTCTCTTCCTGGATTGAAGAAAACTGATTATTGTTTGGGGTTAAAGATTGAAAAACAAGTGGTAGTCTTTCCACTTCCTCCTCACCCTACATGTACAGGGAGAAGGGAGCTGGGTTCACATTTTAGAAATCCACAAGCTAAATCTTGGGCCCTCCTGGAATAAAATGAGAAATAAGACCCGCTCCTCACCTGCTTTAAATCAGTGCAGCTGCATCAACCCCAAACCCAAAGTGCGGCAGGTTAATATCAGCTAAAAGTCTGGCCCTGTGATGCACGTAGCTTCTCAAAGCCTGAATGTTTTTCTGGGCTTTACAATAGCTGCATTAACTTATGCCCACATTTTCCTGCCCAAGAAGAGCACTTGGATACCCACACTGAGAGGTGTGGTTTAGAACCTTCCTAGTTTTCATGCTGAACTAGAAACAGATGTGCTAAAATGCTGTGAGAAAGGATCAGATACTGCAGTCATGAGTCCCCTAAGGGATGGGTGGATAGATGGCTCAAAGGCAATCTCGGTTACAAATAACCTTTGGGCTAGATCCCCAACTGGTGTAAATCAGCATAGCTCCACTGAAATCAATGGCTCCACCCCAACTGTATCTGGCCCCTCATCCAAATGCCATGGGACACTTTTGAAAACCTCAGCCAAAGAGTCTTGCTTTGATATCTGCTCAGATATCAGTGTGGATGCATCCAGCCTGGGCTTGGCCTGCCTTAGTAACCATTCAGGACCTCCTGTTTCATGTTAATTCTGAAGAATAAACAGTTTTATATGCTCAGATCCTGCTCGCTCTCCATTTACATAGCAGTAAATAGAACCCATTTTCCTGAAGGCTCAGTGAGTTAATCTCAACACAGCTGTTTCTCCTATTACAGGCCACTCCCTCATCTGCCAAATCACTCTTCTTCTTAGTTATGATGTTACAGTAGCACATACAGGCCCAACCTACAAGACACTGTCCATATACATAAGGTCTGACTACACTGCGATCAGAGGTGTGGCTGCAGTCTGTGTAGACATCCCCAAGCTAGCTGTCACATAGCTTGAATAAAAACAGCAGTGAAGCCATTGCACTGTGGGCTGTCAAACTCTACCAGGGCCCTTGGTATGTACTCAAGATGCTAGCCATGCTGCTGGACCTTCCCTGCTGTTGCTATTCAAACTAGTTAGATCAAAGCTAGCTTGGGCATGTCTGTCTCCACGTGCTGCCGTCACACACCTCTGATTGTAACATAGACATTCACATAGAATCATAGACTATCAGGGTTGGAAGGGACCTCAGGAAGTATCTAGTCCAACCCCCTGCTCAAAGCAGGACCAATCCCTGAAAAAATCATCCCAGCCAGGGCTTTGTCAAGCCTGAACTTAAAAACCTCTAAGGAAGGAGATTGCACCACCTCCCTAGGTAACCCATTCCAGTGCTTCACCACCCTCCGAGTGAAAAAGTTTTTTCCTCACATCCAACCTAAACCTCCCCCACTGCAACTTGAGACCATTACTCCTTGTTCTTCACTGTACCGACTGAACAGTCTAGATCCATCCTTTCGGAACCCCTTTCAGGGAGTTGAAGGCTGCTATCAATCCCCCCTTCCTCTTCTCTTCTGCAGACTAAACAATCCCAGTTCCCTCAGCCTCTCCTCATAAGTCATGTGCTCAGCACATCATTTTTGTTGCCCTCCGCTGGACTCTTTCCAATTTTTCCACATCCTTCTTGTAGTGTGGGGTCAAAACTGGACACAGTACTCCCGATGAGGCCTCACCAATGCCGAATAGAGGGGAATGATCACGTCCCTCAATCTGCTGGCAATGCCCCTACTTATACGGCCCAAAATGCCATTAACATTCTGGGCAATAAGGGCAGACTGTTGACTTATATCCCGCTTCTCGTACACTGTAACCCCTAGGTCCTTTTCTGCAGAACTGCTGCCTAGCCACTTGGTCCCTAGTCTGTAGCAGTGCATGGGATTCTTCTGTCCTAAGTGCAGGACTCTGCACTTGTTCTTGTTGAACCTCGTCATGGCAAGAGACATCTTATAATCTAAGGACATCAGCAAGACAAAGGGTAGGAGAAAGGTATTATTATTACCCCTATTTCAAATGTAGAAACAAAACAAGGGAAAAATGTTCACAGATGTTTCTCTCCCTCTTTTCCAACCAGCCAAAAATATAACACTGAGCCTTTTTTATCAGTTGATCTCAAAGCACTTCACCAAAGTGGATAAGCAACTATTGACGTGCTTGGCCCTCATCACTATGACATCTCAGCACCTCACTAATGGATTATGCCCTTGTAAAGAAGCATTATACCCATTGTAAAGATGAGGAACTAAGGGACAAGGTTTGATTAAGTGACTTGCCCAAGATTACACAAAAAGGTCTGTGATTCAGCCTGGAATTGAATGCAGTTCTCCTGAGTCCCGTCTAGTATCCTACCAGCTAGGACACCCTCCTGCTCTAACACCATCATGATCCACATTTTACAGATGGGTAAACTGAGGCATGGAATAGGAAAGTGACTTGCCCAAGGGTTACACATGAAGCCAATGGTTGATCCAGAAAAAGAACTCAGGTCTCCTTACTCCACTGCCAGTGTCTTACTGAGAGAACCACCCTGCCTCACTTCTCTCAGGTTAATCCCCAAATTCAACATTGTTTTAAAAAGAGAAGGTGGGTAAAGTAATATTTCCTATTAGATCGACTTGTGTTGGTGAAAGAGACAAGCTTACACAGAGCTATTCTTCAGGTCTGTTTTAAAATTAAGCCTGTACTGGGTTTTGTTTTTCTGTGTATTTAATCACATGGCAGTTACAAGCTAAGAAGGAGTTCATGTTAAGAGGCCATAAAAATGAAAAATTAGTGTTGTCTTCATAGACCCAACACAAATAGCAAAAAAAAAAAATATGATTTAACTGACTGCGTTCCAGCAGAGGACAATCTGGCTTCTTTTTAATGCATAAGTTATGGATTGATTTGTATCTGAATTTTGCACAGAAGTTATGCAACTCCCCAGACGGTACTTAAGGCAGGAAGTATGAGGTGATGACAAATGCTGGAAATGACATAGGAGGAAAAAATGGACTTCAGTGTGTGAGCCATCAGGTTGTCCTGAGACCAATCCATTTCGGAAAGAAATGATGCAGACAAAGAATGACCATCTTACAGTATGGTTTTGCTCCCCACGGAAGCATGTCTCACGTACTACAAAAAAATAAAAAGTGTAGGGGCCAATAAAAATTATTCCTGATGTCAGCTCAAAAAACGGGAGATACCGAATTAATTGTGGCCAGATGTTGTGTAGTCCAATTTTTTTTTTCTTTTGTCGAAGGTAGCAATGACTGTTGCAGTCTCGCCTTAGCCAGGGCAGGATGGAAAGACTTGTGTCTTTGCAAATAGCCTTTGAAAGAGTTGGAAATACACTTGAATTACAGATGCAGGACTGAAAGAGACCACTTGAGTCATCGAGTCCAGTCCCATGACATCACAAGCAACCTTGTCATATAATTCCATTCATAAACTTATCAAGTGCCATCTTAAAACTAGTCAGGTTGTTTTCCCCCACTACTCCTATTTGGGAGGCAGCTCAAGAACCTCACTCCTCTGATGGTTAAAACTTTTTTCTAATTTCCCGCCTAAATATATTCACGACCAGTTTATTCTCCCCTGTACTTGTGCCAACATTGTCCTTTAGTTTAAATAGTTCTTCTCCCTCTTCGGTGTCTACCCCTATCAATGTATTAATGAATTGTGTTTTAAAATCACAATTCCTCTAAGAACCTCAATATGTTTTCCATTAACTAAATATGAATTAATTAAACTTTCCATCCATCCTGAGCAGAGCACTGGTTGATCATTTTTGACCAAAATTTTCTTTTCATCAAAAAAATGTTGTTTCCTAAAAATAAACATTTTTCTTGGAAGTGGTTTGTTTTCAGCTACATTGTTTGATCTTTCAGCAGAAGGAAAATATGAAACAAAACAAAAATATTCATTTCATTTAATTCCAATGGATGCTTAGTTTTCAAAAAGCAGAACATCATGAAAACGTTGATTCAAAATGAGACCCAAAAAATTAGTTTTCTTTGGGATTTTGTTGGTGAAAAAAAAATCAAAGTCTTCTGTGAAAAAAATTCAAACAAAATCATTTTGTTTCAATCTTGTCACAGAAATAAAAATGGATTTTTTTTCCCCATCAGCTCCTCTTGAGACACAAAGAAGTTTATTGGACATATTTTACAGAAGCATGTGTAATCAACCTGACCTGGGTGGACAACAGGATTTGAATCTTCTAAAATGCAAAAATTACTGTCAATTGAGCTAAAAATCAAAGGGTAATATTGATATGAGTACTTAAGTGACTTAGGAGCCTAAGTCCCATTTTCATAAGTGATTTGGCCACATCTACACAGCCCACAGCAGTGAGGTTCTGAGCCTGGGTTAACAGACTTGGACTCATGGGGCTCAAGCTATCGTGCAAAAAATAGCAGTGTAGATGTTGCAGCTTGGGCTCTGACACTCAGGGAGGGGGATGGGCCACAACTTTAAAGGACTGTCTATGCAGCTCTTTTGAGGGCCATAGCACAAGCCCAGGTCTGCCAACCCAGGCTCAGAGAATCACTGACACAGGCTGTGTAGACATATTCCAAGGCACTTAGGCGCGTGTGCCCCAGTTAATGAAACTTATGTTCCTCAGGCTCAGATCCCCAAAGGTATTTAGGCACCTAATGCTCATTGATTCCAGCTGATACCGGTGAGAGAGAGGCACCTAAATATCTTTGAGGGATCCGGGCCTAATTGCCTAAGCCTTCCTTGAAAATGAGCGATACTCTCCTAAGTTACTTAAGTGCTTTTGAAAATTTTACCCCCGGTCCCACCGCTTCGTGTAGGAGTCAACTCATAAACCTCTTAAATGGCCCAGCCACTGCAGAGCAACAAAGACCCCCTCTCCCCCAGCACGGAGTTACACAGGAAATTTCTCCCAATCCCAGTTCACACAAACACTATCCCTCCGCAGTTAAATCTTCTTTAAGATCCACTTCCTACACCATCCCCATAAGAGGTGTCAAGAGCCAGGGCCGGCTCTAGCCATTTCACTGCCCCAAGCACGGTGGCACGCCGCGGGGGGCGCTCTGCAGCTCGCTGGTCCCGCGGCTCCGGTAGACCTCCTGCAGGCTTGCCTGCGGATGCTCCACTGGAGACGTGGGACCAGCGGACCCTCCACAGGGACGCCTGCGGGAGGTCCACCAGAGCCGCCTGCCGCCCTCCCGGCAACCGGCAGAGCGCCCCCCGCGGCATGCCGCCCCAAGCATGCACTTGCCGTGCTGGGGCCTGGAGCCAGCCCTGTCAAGAGCTCTACCAGCTCCCCTCACCTGAATTCCTGGTAAGTCCCTTCTCTATACTACTCTGTATGATCTATGGAGCAGAAACCATCTGCATTTGTGATATTGTACAGGGCTGAGCATACTGTCAGTGCTTAACAACTTGTAATAATCTCTTGATGGAGAAACTGAGTCACAGAGAAGTTAGGAGAACAGAGGCCATGCAGGAAGTCTGTGGAAGAGCTAGAAACAAAAAACAGAAGCCCTAAGTCCAAATGCCCTGCTCTCACCATTGACAAAAGTCCTCTTCTCCACGGCAGAGAGAGATTGTTTTTGTGCTTCCAGGCTTCATTATAGGCAGTATGTCCTTATAGTCAAGTGACCACCTCACAGTATTGTTCACCACAGTCCTTCCACTTCACTGAGGTAGAAGAACAAGTAAGTCCATGGTTAACAGCTAGAAAAAATTTATTTCCTTAATAGTATCCCCTATATGATGGCCTTGACTCTGAATCCATTTATGCTGGACCGTCACACTGAAATGAGATGATGGCCCTGTTTAGGCCTCTCCACTCAGTTCTCCTGCTGGTTTTTTGTTGTTATTTTGGGATTTTTGTTTGCTTGATATTTTGTTTTTAACCCAGTTTCTATGCTGTTTACCTTCCGAAATCAAAACGTCTTCTGGGAAATTTCACCAGTGCTGCCCTGTAGTGACAGACTTTTCAAATAATCACCAGTAACTGGAGCTGGAGGACAAGTGCCAAAAGCTTTTCACAGAAAAGTTTTGAATTTTTTTCACTGAATCTTGAATTTTCAAACAATCTCAAGCAGTCTGCAAGCTGGTCAAAACCAGACAAAATAAACTGCGTTTGCCAAAGTTTTGAAATCTTTTGACTGTCACTACCTGTAACAACATATCCCAAAATAGCAGCCTGTCACAGTTACACATATGGCATGGTCTCTTCAGTGCAACTGTAATATAAATAAATTATTCTTATTAACAGTATAGACAGAAGAAACATAAAGACAGATAGAGGATACCAGAAGTAAGAGGCATCCAACCGGCAATCTGAAAACACATAACCAACAAGAGGTTGATCCAGCCAAGAAGAAAGTTACCACGCAGCTGAGCTTAGACTCTTTTTAGTTTGATGAGGAGCTCCTATATTAAAAACCATTAGTATTTCTGTGACTGCTATCCTACCTAGTCATCCGCATGTGAATTCAAACTCCATTCAGCAAAGAACTTAAGCACATATTTAATTTTAAGCACGTGAGTACATCCTTTCCTGGATCAGAACCCAAATCAGTTATTTTTGCCAAAAAAGTTAATTCTCCCTAATAGTTTCCCTTTAGAGATAAAAATCCAGTTTAAATTTTGGATGGGGGTCTCAGGAAGGTTGGGGAAGAACATGAGAAGACCTTAAAAACTGGGGAGGGAGCTTATATATATATATATAACATATTGTTTATATTCCATATTGTGATACAGCATGGCCAGAGGGCAGCAGGAGAGGATTAGAAGGGAGCCTTATTCCCTATAAGAGGAAGAAAGTTTGCTATAGATTAATTAGAGCACCTGAAGCCAGTCACATGATTAAAACCCCTGCTTCAATCAAACTGTGCGTGAGTTGGAGCAGAGAACAGTTTGAAGGAGTTGGAGCAGAGAGGAATTGGTGTTGGAGTAGAGAACAGTTTGAAGGGAAGCAGAAGACAGTTTGGAGGAGTGCTGCGGTGAGCTAAGAAGTCCAAGACCCTAGGTAAAGGGGCACCTGGCTTGTACAGAGGGAGGGCTAGAAGCCCCCCACAAGCTGAAGGGCAGGAGAGGGAAGTAGCCTGGGGGAAGGAAGTGTCAGTTCAAGTGGTTTACCACTATCCTCAGGGCCCCTGGGCTGGGACCTGGAGTAGAGGGTGGGCCCAGGTCCCTCCCTCTTTGTTCCCCTCCTCTAGGACACTAGTGAGACTGTTAACATTCCACTGCAGGGGCAAGAAATGGTGCCCTGAACCCCCCTGCCCAAAGAAGAGAAAGCGTGTGACCCATCAAAATAGTGCTGGCAATTTGCCGCAATATATATAATATTTTAACCCAAGAGTCACTCCAAATTAAGTCCTCAATACTGGAAAGGCTTATACCCCTGCTTCTTAACTCAATGCACTGTAAGAAGTCCCACTGACGTCACCAAGTCATTGAAGTCAGTGGGACTACAAAAAATGTGTCATGGCCTCTGGCCTTCCAGGATCAGGGCCCAGGTTAGTAGAGATGTATGACAGACCAGCACTTCAAGCAGAATCTCAAGTAAAAACAGGTGTATTTCAAGGGCCTTTCCAGCTCCACTCACAGCTTTGATACTTTACACCATGCACAGTCAGTCATTAAAGGAAAGAGATAAGAACGGCAGGTGAGATAACAGCTGGCAAATGGCAGGTGAGATATTAAGATAATAAAGTTATGAGAGCTTGGAGACCTGACTAAGTTAGCACCCAATTGTTCTGATTCATCATCTTCTCCATCTCTCCTTAACCCTCCTTCCTATTATAACCAGGACAATAAAACTTCTGAAGTAATACAGTAACCTCAATAAAACACAGGTGAAAAATCACTCCCGTCAGAAGGAATAGAGACTCCTCCAGAGATGTTATTCAAGAATAAACACATCCCAAAGGCCTAGCATGGCTTTGTAACCAAGTTGCCCTTAAAGCTGTAGAGGGCAGAATAGTCTTAGGGCTAAATCAAACCAAACGCTTGGACCAAAACTGTGCGGCTCTATTTAACTGACTAGTCCCACTGAGATCAATAGGGTAGGTTGTCTGCGTGCCTTTCCTAGGCCCCAGGTTAGCAGACATATGCTTCATGTTCACCATGTAACTAATCCCAGCCCACTTGGCAAGGCTCTTCAAAGTCCAAGTTACAAATTCCCCAGTTTGGTGTGGGATGCAGAGGCAGCTAACACAGGGAAACCACACAAGTCACTTCAACAACACTTATCATTGTACGGAGTTTACTTGTCGCTGTGTGGGTCCCAGGATATTACAATTATCACTGTAATGTCCAGACCTCTTCCCTCCCGGGGGGCCAAGCAGAAGTGCTGGACGTGCATTTCAAACAATGCTCGTCCGATGGGACACTATTCATTAATCACTCCCCCTCCCCCTCCTGTTTATTGTTGAAAGTTACTCCTCAGAAATAAGGACTAACCAGCCAGAGATGATAGAAACACTCACTGACACCAGAGGAAGGAGCCCCAAACCCCCCTGTGGCAGCAGGATCCAGTTGGGGTGTCCTATCCTCCAGCCATGTGTCCGTGGGGAAAAACTAGACAGAGACTCCAGCCTGCAAGAGCAGCCAAAGCAGAGATGTCTGGACATTCAGAGAACTTTCTACTGTCCTGACTGAGCTTTCTGTGCCTTGTGCAGATGGGATCTTTGTTCCAAAACTTCTCCCTCCCAGTCTCTTCACCTCAGCTTCGCTCCGCACCTGTCCCTCTTACTTCTCTTCTCCTCAGCCCTGTTCTACGGATTCCCTCCTAACTCACTCCCCCCTCCAAAACCAAGAGAAATCATGGAACTAATAGGACATTTGCTACCATCACATTGTTTGCCCCGCCCTTTATGTGTTCTTCCCTTCCCCCACCCTATGTCTGTCTTGCCTATTTAGATTGTAAACTCTTTCAGGCAGGGACTGTCTCCTATGATGGGTTTGTACAGCACCTAGCACAATGGGGTACCAGTCTTGGCACTGCTATAATAAATATGATTCATAGTAATAATTTTAATAATTCATCATAATGTTAAGGTTGCTGCAAAGCTGAATTTTTTGTTGTCCCTCATTTTGGGTTTTTATCATACCTTGGGATCCTGCGTTGGCAGGTCGAGAGGTGTTACTGAACATGAAGGAATCATTTGTGAAATTCCCAGCCTGATTTCCAAAGCCAAGGGTCCTTAACGCCTGGGTAAGCTATAGATAACATTGTGACACCTACCTAATCAAACTTCAGGCTCACCTATCAATTGACAAGTCACCGTTCCATGTGCTACACATAAGGTAAGAACTAGACAAATAAAACAAATGGCAGAATAATTGGGCCAGGTTCTTAGCTGGAATAAATCAGTGGCAAACCATTGACTCCAACAGAGCTACATTGATTTACAGTAGTTGAGAATCTTCCCCCAGAGTGTTTTAGGACCAAATCCAAAGCACATTGTATTCAACAGAAAGTCTCCCGTTGATTTTGATGAGCTTTGGATTAAACCCTTAAAATGCTTAGTGTGAATCTGTACTACTGCCTACTACTGTAGGGACTCAGAACTTGGAGGGAAGGATTATCCAGGGGATAGGCCTCTAGCTTGGAAGGTAGGTAAGGTTGCCAGGCCAGCAGTTTTCAACTGGAATGCCCGGTCAAAAAGGGAACCTGGTGACTCTGGTCAGCAGGACTGACTGGGCTGGAGCTGCATGGAGCCAGGGCAGGCAGGGAGCCTGCCTTAGCCCCGTTGTGCTGCTGCCTGGGAGCTGCCTGAGGTAATCATCGCCCGGCTGGAGCCCATGCCCTGATCCCCATCCCAGCCCCACATCCCCTCCCGCACCCCAACCCCCTGCCCCAGCCCAGACCCTCCTCCCTCACCCTAACTCCCTCCCAAAGCCTGCACCCCTGCCCCAGTCCTGAGCTCCCTCCCGCCCTTCCTTGGGGTAGAGGGAGCCCCAGGCCGCTACCTCTGTGTCTTTAGGGAAGAGGATGGGATCCTGAGTCATGGTGTGCCTCAGGCACCAGATTGCCTTACTCCAGCCCTGGGGTTTTGTGTGTAGCACAGAGACAATCATAAAGTCTGAGGTGGCAGTGTGATCTAGTGGCTCGTGCACTGCACTGGTGCACAGAAGCTATTGGATATAGATTCCTGGTTCTGCCACTGACCTAGTGGAAATCAACAAAGAATCCTGTGGCACCTTAAAGACTAACAGATGTATTGGAGCATAAGCTTTAGTGGACTTCGTCAGACTAACATGGCTACCCCTCTGATACTTGACCTAGTAGGTGATGTTGAGCAGGTTCTTTCCCTCCCTGTGCCTCACTTGTCCCCTCTGTGAAATAATGATGATACTTATCAGCTTTGTAAAGTCCGTTGAGATCTCCTGCTTTAAAACCACTACATAAGAGCGAGGTGGTATTTTGAGGCAGCTGTGCTGCAGTGTGAAAGCTGCCTCTCTCTCTGCATAGATAGCTAGATCACTGAGGATAAAAGCTGCAATATAAATGACTCATAATACAAAGCTCATTTAGCAACATGCTTCCTTCAGCCACCTTTAGCATTTCACACGTTTCCTTTATTACAAAAACAACACGCTGCCATAAGCCATGGCCCTGGTCTACCTCAAAGCACCCCTGCAGAATGCTGTCATGTTATTTTGCAAGCTGGAGTTCCCTTCCTTGTTTCCTTCTATAGCTGGCCTGCCTCAGACCCTGCCCGTCTGCTTCGAATGAGAAGTAAATGAAGGTGCAATGTCAATAGTTGTGAACTCAGTGTAGCATTGAGTGTGCTGGTTTATAACAGGTGATAGGATTCTTACAAGGTTGGCACATTGATTTCTCTGCCAGCTTTTTGTCAGACAGGTTTGAAACTGGATATGAGTCAACAATGTGCCCTCATTGCCAAGAAGGCTAACGGCATTTTGGGCTGTGTAAGTAGCGGCATTGTCAGCAGATTGAGGGACGTGATCATTCCCCTCTATTCAGCATCGGCGAGGCCTCATCTGGACTATTGTGTCCAGTTTGGGGCCCCACACTACAAGAAGGATGCGGAAAAATTGGAAAGAGTCCAGGGGAGGGCAACAAAAATGATTGGGGGCTGGAGCACATGACTTATGAGGAGAGGCTACAGGAACTGGGAATATTTTAGTCTGCAGAAGAAAAGAATGAGGGGGGATTTGATAGCTGCTTTCAACTACCTGAAAGGGAGTTCCAAAGAGGATGGATCTAGACTGTTCTCAGTGGTACCAGATGACAGAACAAGGAGTAATGGTCTCCAGTTGCAGTGGGGGAGGTTTAGGTTGGATATTAGGAAAAGCTTTTTCACTAGGAGAGTAGTGAAGCACTAGAATGGGTTCCCTAGGGAGGTGGTGGAATCTTCTTCCTTAGAGGTTTTTAAGGTCAGGCTTGACAAAGCCCTGGCTGGGATGATTTAGTTGGGGATTGGTCCTGCTCTGAGCAGAGGGTTGGACTAGATGACCTTCTGAGGTCCCTTCCAACCCTGATATTCTATGATTCTATTCAATTCTATGATTCTATGATACTGCACCAGATAATCATGTTAGAAATATCTGAGATTAGATAGATCAATAGATATTCAGGTAGCTCATTGCCCTGCCAGCCTTTTATCAAAGACCATAAATACATCATCTAATCCTTTTCTCCATATGAAAAATTACCAGCTATTACTTGCAAGATAGAAGGATAAGAGGCTTTGCTTGCATGCCTTTGTCTTGTACACTTTTGGGTGCTCTGTCACTTTCTCTTCACATGGCCACTCAGGTGCATTAAGGACTCCGTTTGCTCACTTGAATAAGCAGAGAAAGTTGGGTTTTCCAAAGATCTCCCATTGAGCTTTAGTGGGAACTGGACATCTAACTCCCCTAGGCACTTTTCAAAATCCCACCCAAGCGACAGTGGGTTTAGTACAAGTCATTAATGGAAACCTTCAAGGAGGAGATTTTCATTTCCCCAGTTCTGTGCATGGTAGTTTAGAACCAACAATGGGCAAACTGGTTTGGCCAAAATAAGAACCAACCCAAATCTTCTCCTCAAAATCCAAATTGAACCCAGAAACTTCTTTGCAGAGATCTGAAAAAATTGTTTATTTTTTTCCCATTAATTTCATTTGTGGCATCCCAATTTGTGTGCATCTTTGCATGTCTTGGTTTCACCCGGGACTGAAGCAGAACTACAGAAATAAGCAAGAGGGGTGGGCAGGCCCTCACCAGGAAGGCCTGGAAAACTTGTTCTTGTGATACTTCCAACCTAATTTCCAGGCCAATGAGACCGACATAATAATAGTTAAAGCTGAGATATGTAGAAGGTAATTGACTTGCCCAAGGCTGCATAATAAATCAGTGGCAGAGCAGACATGAAGATTCAGGGATCCTTTTTGCCTAAGCCTATAATCCATCCACCCTGGTTCACAAACTGTAGTCAGTGGCCATAATATATCCATGGAGCTCAGCCTAATCAAGTGTGAAATGAGGTATTACTAGGTGAAGAGCTCCACGAAAGGAGCTCTCTCTAACAAAATGGACCACTGAATGACATAGATGGAGTCTTCCTGGACGGTCCTGGCTCACTAGGCTTGAGCAGTCTAATGTCTGGATTAGAGCTGATCAGTACAAAGTATATATTTTCTGTGGCAATTTTTGAAAGAAAAAATATTTTCATTCTTTTCAAAACTTGTCACTGAAACATTTTGGTCTTTTCACACAAACTATATCGAAAATGCCTCTTAGTGACTCAAATGGAAAGTGCAGTCAGCAGTGGGCCCTAAGCCAGCCTGGCCTCTTCGGGTATGGTAGAGGGAAAATCCAGAACTGCCTTTTGATAGATGTAGACAATCCCTTTTATTTGGCATGCTGGGCCCTGATTGGCTGCTGCCTGCTCCGAGCCCTTCCAGCCACTGGAGCACCAAAGTCTTGCTGGTTCCATCAGCAGCTGACCTACACAGGCCTTTCTAGCCAACCCTGGAGGTCCCAAACTTGCTGCTTTTCTCTTCTTAAAAGGCTGCTTCCTTGGACAGGGTACACAGAGGGAGCAAGTTTTCCAGCAGGGGCAAAAGGGTGGGGAGGGGAACAAATGCCTGGTACTCCCCCTCAACATACACCCATGTATGTAAGATTCAAAAAAATTAGCTTAATCTGCAGAAAGGCAGATTTAAGTTAGATATTAGCAAAAGCTTTCTAAATGCAAGGATAGTTAAGTACTGGGATAAGTTACCAAGGGGGAGTCAGGGAATCCCCATCACTGGAGGTGTTCAAGAACAGGTTAAAGAAGCAACTGTCAGGGATAGTCTAGCATTATTTGGCCCTGCTTTAGTGGACGAGATGACTGTCCCTTCCAGATGTATAGTACTGTGATACTATGTTAACCTCCGTCCTTAATAGAATACCCCTCCTTGTCACCCCCATGAAAAGTGTGTATAGAAATAACTCTAAAATGGAGTGCTGAATCTCACTCATGCCTTTGTCTCTTTCCTGTATGTTGCTATGTGTAGCCAGCTCCACGTTCATTGTCTTTACTCGCAATATTTACAATGTGTAAAAGAAGCTGTGCAGCAAACATTCTTTGAAAGGTCCCCCTCCAAAGTCATAAAAATGACACATCTCCCTTGGACGTTCCAGAGGCCTTTCAATCCAGGCACAGGGTCTGCGCACCGTAGGTTTAATTCAGAGATGATTTATTCATAGACTCATAGACTCTAGGACTGGAAGGGACCTTGAGAGGTCATCGAGTCCAGTCCCCTGCCCTCATGGCAGGTGAATTTACTCAAGTTTCCAGCCATAAATACGGGCTGATCAACCTTGGCATCTGCAGAACAAGAGAGTAGTTTTCAAACTCGATGTCCACTTTATTTTTGGTATTTTCTTTGGAAGACCTCAGGCTGGATTATTTATGGGGATCTGAAAAAGCCTTCACACAGTGAGATAGGCCGACAATGATCATGCCAATTCAGTGACAAAACACATCAAATGTCAGCCCACACGTCACAAATTTGAGATGAAGCAGCCTGTCTGAAGGCAGCTTTCAGCCCTAATGCCCCCTTGCCTCAGATGAGTGGGTGCTAGGATAAATCTGCTTCAGTTTCCTCTTTGGTCAATCATCATTTGGTCCTGCATCTGGTAGTTACTTATTGTGATTCCGGCCAGAACATTGATAGTTTCTCTTTACTTGGGGCACTAGTCTAGAGCAGGGCTGGGGAACCTATGGCCCACAGACTGGATCTGGCCTGCTGCTTAATTTCATCCATCCCATGGCAAGTCTCTGTGCCGTGGGCTGGAAACCCCAAGCCTCATCCCCACTCCCCTCCACAGGGCTGGAGCCCCGAGTGCCGGCTCGCCCCTGTCTGGGGGGGAAGCCAGAGTTAAAAGTTTGGTTGGCTCCGCGCAGCTCCCAGAAGTGGTCAGCATGTCCCTGCAGCCCCTAGACGCAGGGACGACCAGGGAACCTCCGTGTGCTGCCCCCACACCCCACACCTGCTCTGCAGCTCTCATTGGCCGGGAACCACAGCCTGTGGGAGTGGTGCCTGAGGGTGTGGGCCACACCTCCGCCTAGGGAATGGACATTGCAGGCGCTTATGGTAGGGTGACCAGACTGCAAATGTGAAAAATCGGGGTGGGGGTGGGGAGTAATAGGAGCCTATATAAGAAAAAGACCAAAAATCAGGACTGTCCCTATAAAATTGGGGCATCTGGTCACCCTGGCTTATGGGAGCAGCATGGAGCCAAGCAGACAGGGAGCCTGCCTCAGCCCTGCTGTGCCATCTAGTGGGAGCCACCTGAGGTAAGCACCACCCAGCCAAAGCCCGCACTCTGACTCCCCTTGTCCCACCCCGGAGCTCCGTCCTGCACTCCAACCCCTAAATCCTAGCCCGAAGCCCCATCCTATATTCCAAACCTCTCATCCCTACCCCCACCCCAGAGCCCACACCCCCAGCCAGAGCTCTCCTGCACCCAAAACCCCTGCCCCAACCCTGAGCCTGCTCCCACATTCCAAACCGCTTGGTCCCAACCTGGAGCTCCCTCCTTCAGCCCAAATCTCTCATCTCCAGCCCCACCGCAGAACCCACACCCCTAGCCGGAACCCTCACCCCCTCTGACACCCCAACCCGCTGCCCCAGCCCAAATCTCCACCCTGCACCCTGAATCCCTCATTTCTGGCCCGACCCCATAGTCCTCCAAAATCCCTGAGCCTCCCCCCTCCCCTCTTGGGCTGGAGCTACAAGCACTGGCTTGCCCCACTGCGGGGGGAAGCCCTGAGCCTCCACGCCCTCCACATGACCCACAACTGATTTTTTTCTGTGGATCAATGGCCCCTGAGAGAAAAAAGTTCCCCACTCCTGGTCGAGAGAGTCAGGAGGCTGGCTACCTAGCAAAAGGTTAATGGATTCCAGTATCTTGGGGTTCAGAACCCTTTGTGACCCAGACCTTAATAACCACTCTGCTGGGACGGGGAGCACAGGCTCACCCACTCCTCTGGGTCCAGTCTGGGGACCCTGTATGAAGCAGTTGGCACCAGCGTCTTTCACTTCCTTACTGCTTCCTACTACATCCCCCTTGCAGGCTGTTTCCCAGACTCACTCTCCTTGATCTTCTTCATCTGGAGGCCCCCCAGCTATCTGGGTGGCTCTCCACCAGTCCCTGTTGAAACATCTTGCTATCAGTGGCTCCTCTCCCTTCTGCTCCGCAGCCTTTTTCTCTCCCCAGCTGTTGCAGAGCCACCAATTTGCCTCTGTGGAGATGTCAGCTGTCTGCCTTTTAACTCTTTAGCAACCAAGGAATCATGGAGGTCTGTACACCCCATGGCACAGCGCTAGAGGAATTTATTTAAATTTCTGTTCTAGAAACAGTAGCCAAGTAAGCAGATCAGAGGGAGTTCACTTCTCACCAAGCTGCCCAACGGCTTACAGAAGAGTTGAGGAATATGGTAATAGTTATGAATCACTCACAGGCAAGACGAGGGTATATAATAATAAATATCATACCTAGCTCTTGCATAGTGTGTTTCATCACTGGAGCTCAATGCACTTTAGAAAGAGGGTCAGTATTATCAGTCCCATTTTACAGATTGGGGAAACTGAGGCACAGAAAGGCGCTGTATTATGGTGATTCACTACTAAGTTCTCCCTCGCACTGTGATGATCTGGGGACTGTGTCTTGGAATTGTTTTTCCAATTAGAGTCCACATCAGGAGGACTCATTAACAGATACTTTCGCTGAAAGCTTCAGCAGACAGGACAACAAATTAGTGAACTCTGGAGAATGAATCCTCCAAGAGTAAGGGCATGCCTCAAGGCCCAAAACTTTTCTTCTTCTGCCTCTGCACCACTAAGCTGGCCATTTCTAGGTGTTCATTTTCACATTTTAATATTGTGTTACCTTACTCTGTATCAGCGCGTAGATACTACAGTGTTAGGTAGATTAGTAAATGGTGCCACATACAGGGAAACCTGTCTTTAGCCAGCATTAAAGAAGCCAACAATAATTGGCTGCTTAATAAAAATCATTTCTAGGGCTGGTTGAAAATTTTCCAATGGACCCTTTTCCCTAATGGAAAATGCTGTTTATACAAAATTGAAGTGTTTCATGGGAACATATCTGTTTCAGATATACATCAGTCAACATGATACATCAAAATGAAGAGCTTTGACCTTATAGAAAGGAAGGCCTTCAAACTTATTGAAACCAAGCTCTTTGATAAGGTCATTTCAATATTTCTGAAAGAAAATTTTGTTTTGCCAGAAATTTTGAAATTTCAACTTTTCCTTCTAATTCAGGACAAAGAATTTGGAAAGGCCAGAAATTCCCAGGGAATAGAAGAGATTTGCTCAGCTCTAGTCTTTTTTATTTTTAAATAAAGGTGGAGCAGAATTTGATCAATGAACCAGAATCAGTTCTTAGTTACATCAGTGTAAATCCTAAATTTGAGGTAGTGTAGTGGGTAGGGCAGAGGCTTAGCCATTAGGGTAGACCTAGGTTCAAGTTCTAGCTGTCAGTGCTCATGTGGAAATCACTTCACTTCTCTCTGCTTTTTTCCCCACTCATTGTCTGTCAAGACAGTAAACTCTTCAGGTTAGGCATTGTCTTTTACTAAGTGCGTGAACAGTTCTTAGGACAATCATGGCTTGACCTTGGTTGAAGCCTCGAGATGCTCCTGTAAGAACCCTGATACTAAAATTCTGGATCCATTTTAAGACTTACCCAGTGCTCCGACAAGTGACATTCAAGGCTTTATAGGAGTGTGAGATTGGCAGTGGCTTGTCTAATTAACTTTAGTGAAGGGATTCGGAAAGACAGGAATCCTCAGCCTCCTGTGTTGAGCAAACTGGAAAAGTAAAGAACATGCAAGCCAGCAAGGCACAAAAAAAAAGTTACCATCTGAACAAAGGGATGGTCTAAGTTTACTTGGCCCTGCCACAGCACAGGGGGGCTGGACCTGAGGACTTCCCAGCCCTACATTTCTATGATTCTACAAAAACAAATTCATTGATTAAACCCAAGAAGTCTGAAATATGCGTCTTATTCCCACAGTACAAAAGTAGACTTGGAGGGCCCCAGGAGAGAGACTGAAGGAGCCTTTATCTACAATAAAGGAGACAGCAACAAGGATCTTATGTCATTGTGCAATTTTATCATGAGTCTTGCGATATTTGGTGTTTTTCTTAAGGCCCCAGCTCCTGGAGTCATGAGACTATGTGAGGCTCTCAGCTTTCATTTTAAAAAGAAAAGTATGTTTCTAAACTTCATGCCTGTGGGGGAAAGCTGGCAAAAGCAATCCCTAAAAGTTCAAAAACCAGGAAACCCCAAACAGGCTGGTCAGAGGGGAAACCACGATGCCTCATAGGAGATGAAGTCCACCAAGGAAACTTGGGCCACAGAAGAGACTGGGGGGCATCAAGCACCTGAACCCCAACTCCCATAAGCCAATGTGGCACCACAGGGAAATGCAATTTAATACTGAACTGACTAGAAACAAAATGTTTTGTGTCAGTTCAACAAACCAAAATATATTGATTTGGGTCAAACTGCCCCCAACATGAAATATTTCGTTTCAGTTTTCCCAACTAGAAAAATCAAAATATTTTAGCAAAATCCTGAGAAAAAGTTTCAGTTTTGTGGCAACTTATCCCTGCTGTCTGCTTTAGGAGTAAAAGGCAGGCGTGAGGACAAGGGTGAAGTGGGAGAAACGGTAAGGACTAAGCATGCATCGCTCTTTTTTCATCTGTGCATGTAACCTGAGTTGGCATTAAGATTACTAACCAGACATGTTGGCACGTCCGCCTCAGAGCAACCAACCGTGCGCAAGATCTGAGGATCTAGACTTGCGGAATGATGCCGGTGTCTAATCTCAGACTCCATCAAATTTAGATAGCGAAGGAATTCTGACGGCCAAGAGCTACTGAATGTGGTTTTGAAGGGACACCTCTCTTTCTTTTACCACAGACACACATTTGCAGTCACAAAGTGACAGCTGGTCTGTCCCTCACTAGCCAGCTGACTTCCTCATGGACCATCCTCCGGAATCCTCTTTTGCAGTCTCTGATTCTTCTTTCTTTTCTTTTAAATGTAGCTGTCTTGAAACATTCCAGCAGTGTAATGGTGAATGCATAAAGCCCTCTTGTATTCCCAGCACAAATCTTCCCCCGTTGCCCCCCCCTGCTCTCTCACACTATATTTCTCTGTGTGCAAGAGGGCAAGCAAGACCAGGAAGTGGGGGGAATCGATAACTGACACCCATCAGTCCCGGAGTCAGTGTTTACAATGCCATCTTCTGACTTGAGAGAGAGAGAGAGAGAAAGACTACATGCAGGGATCCTTCAGGATTTAATACTCCAATTGTTACCTCCTAGTTCAAGCACAGGGCTGGCTCCCCTTCTCGCCCCTCCTTCCACTCTTGAGCCTGACCTTCGCCTGACGTGCCCTGTAGCCAGTGACTGAGCCGTCTGCACCGCAGATTTAAAAGTCATGGGAATGGGATTTTCATAAATGAGTTGGTTCTCTTTCCCTTCCTTTCCCCTCTCCTTGTTGTATGTCCCAAGGAAGCTCCTCAGAGCTGCTCAGACAGGAGCGAGCACAGGCAGAGCTCAGTGTGGAGGCAATAAGTAGTCTGTGGAACATGCAAATGTTAGTCCAGTCAAGAAAGGACAAACAAATGGGAGGTAAAGTTAGCACTGGAGAGAGTCACAAGTGGGCTCCGGTTCAAAAGTCTTTTGCATAGTGTGAGCTGGGATGCAGCCTGTGTGTGCACACATACATGTCACAGCAAACACATTGAGGGCTCATCGCAGACATGCTAAGCAACACAAATGGTGGAGAAATAACATGAAGACAGAAAGGCAATTGAATGGTTTGTTGTAAGAATCGGGGCCTACACACGAATGCTTCAGGGCATGAGCTGACTAGCACCATGTGGACTGGGAAGAAATTTCCCGATGGGTTAGTTCTTCCATAATTGCCCACTAGAGGGTGTGTCGCCGCTTCTTCTGGACCATCTGGCACCAGCCACTTTTGGAGATGGGATACTGGACTCTGGGTCTGATCCAGTAGGACAATGGCTATGTCCCCATGAGTTCCCTGGTACCTAATGGATGTCAATAGAGCTAAGGCCATTTACCCTAGCTGTTGAGTTGGCCCTCAAACCTTTTTAATGGTTCAAAAAGGTAAGTTTGAGTCACTGCTCTCTCCCCTCCCAACCCCCACGAGTGTTAATTTTTGCTCACTTCTTGATCCCTTCTAAGACTAGATGCTAAAAGTGCTGAAACAGCATAAAAGAGGTATTTCTTGAAACAGTCCCAGGCCGATGGGAAGCAGGCAGTACCAGAAATTTCATAAGCGAGTCTATTCCCGTGCTATTTCCAGCACCACTTTACAGATCTAAGAGTTTTGTGTAGTTCAGAGAAGCATGTGAAATGAACCCTCTGAACACTTGTTATTGGTACAAACCAATGTTCCCCTCCTCCATAAGTGAGTTCCATGTGCCATGACATATGAAATCACAGTTCATCTTAAAACAGGAGGCATTTAGTAAAGAAAACAGTTACAAATTCTAGACAAGCAAACAGATTTCCATTGTTGTTGTAGCCATATTGGTTCCAGGATATTAGGGAGACAAGGGGGTGAGGTAAAAAAAAGACATTACCTCACCTGCATTGTCTCTCTAAGCAGAATTCCACACAGATTGATTTCCAGCTTTGTCTCCTTTGTCTACCAGGAACCATACCCTCCCTGGAACTCTATACATCCTAGAGACACATCTAGTGTCTGGATAATATATTGCAAGCAAACACTTGGGCCTGGTCTACACTGGACGGGGGAAGGGAGAATCGATCTAAGTAACGCGACTTCAGCTGTGTGAATAACGTAGCTGAAGTTGACGTACTTAGATCTACTCCCTGCAGTGTCTTCACTGTAGTAAGTCGACTGCTGCCGCTCCCCCGTTGACTCTGCCTGTGCCTGTGCCTCTCACAGCAGTGGAGTACAGCAGTCGATGGGAGAGTGTTCAGGGGTCGGTTTATCGTGTCTAGGCTAGATGTGGTAAATCCACCCAGGCTGGATTGATCGCTGCCCGCTGATCTGGCGGGTAGTATAGACATACCCATAGTTATATAATGCACCTCTAACAGAAACACAGTATACACATCACGTCCTTCATATCTGTATTGTAATACAATGTAGTTTCATAGTTCTCCTGTTGGTTTATCCCCAAACCAGACATGATTTCTACCCACCAATTCATCCAGGGCACACAGGGGGAGTCATCCACCGTCGTCTGTGACATATATATTCAACATGGAGTGAATTACAATTACAAATTTTCTACAAAGAGTAGAAAACGACACATTAGCCCCTGCCGTAGACATCCTAGGCTTATGCTGCTTGAAATGTACTGTGATATTTTTAAAATCCTCCTTCTTCTTGTGACCCTGCAGGTTAAAAAAGGCCCTGATTCAGAAAGGCATGTGCTTAGGTTTGAGCGTGCGTTTAAGACTTAAGTCATTGAAGTTAAATGAAGTAAATGGGATTTAAGCATGGGATTAAGTGCTTTGCAGAATATGGACAAATTTAAGCACACCTTGCATCAAGTGAGGATATACACTGTGAATGGGCAAACAGGTTTGATTGACTGATCAGTTCTTTTGCCCAGAACTCAAGTTGCACCCAAATTAAGCACCAGATATTTAATAAGAGTTTAGTCTATTGTTAGAATCCAGCTACTCAATAGGTTGCTTGTAACCACGTATACCATCTTCTGCTCATATGCTTACAGTTATAACCACATACTACTTAGGCCTGTAACATGCTTCACATGCATTTATGAACCCTTTAGAAATTTATCCTTAAGATAAAGAATGGCCAACGTCGCACGATCAGTAAGTTTTTACTGATATTCAGCTGAATTTTTCCCTTGCCTAATTGCATACTGTTACTATTAGTTATAGTTTCATTCACAGTTCTAGTGGGAGGGATAGCTCAGTGATTTGAGCATTAGCCTGCTAAACTCAGGATTGTGAGCTCAATCCTTGAGTGGGCCACCCAGTGATCTGGGGCAAAATCAGTGCTTGGTCCTACTAGTGAAGGCAGGGGCTGGACTTGATGACCCTTCAGGGTCCCTTCCAGCTCTATGAGATAGGTATATCTCCTTATATTATTAAATTGCCCACCTCTTTTTCAGCTGCACACCTCCTCTAGACTGTTCTCCTGTTTCCCCCTTAAGTCATCATAACTAGAGCTGACCACAAAAAATGGAGTTTTCAGTTCATTGGCAATTTCAAAAAGTCAAGGGGGAAAACCATTTCGGATCTGTCCAAAAATGCATTTTTTTGGAATTTTCGTTGAATCAACAAATAGAAAAAAGTCATTGTGGTTGAACGAAACATTTTGCTTCAACTAAAGTAAAACATTTGAGTTTCATGTTGACCATTTTAAAATGTTTTTTAATTTTTTTAAAACAAAATTCAAGGAAATTTTGAAATAAGAAATCATTTCTAACTGAAAAATCAAGATGTTTCCTTTAAAAAAAAATCAAAAAGGAATATTGATTTTTTTTCCCTTAAGAGAAAAACAATTTAGCAAAAAAAGACACAAATTCACAGAATGATTCGGTGTCATCCAATCCATTTTTCTCACTGAAAAAAGTGTTCATTGTGAAAAATTTCATTCAGTTCTAGTCATGACACATATTCTTTAACTACCTGGTGGCTACATCGTTAACCTGTTAGTCACAAGAATGACCAATTACTCATTGAAATACCATTGAAGTCAACGGGACAATTCAAGGAAGTAACTCCTCACTAATGTGAGTAAGAAGTTCCCAGCCTGACATATAGAGTATGTCTCAACTGCTGGCAGCTAATCTTGCAGCCTGGGTGGACAGACTTGTGCTAGCAGGACTCAGGCTGGAAAGCTAAAAACAGTTGCCAAGACATTGCTTTGACATTTGCGCTTTGGCTAGGAAGCCCACCCCCTCATAGTCTTCAGAGCCCAAGCCAGAACATCTACTTTGCCATTTTTAAGCACACTAGCTCAAATCTGTCCACTGCCAGAAGCTGGGAATGGACAACAGGAGGTGGATCAATCAATGATTACCTGTTCTGTTCATTCTCTATGAAGCATCTGACAATGGCTACTGTTGGAAGACAGGATACTGGGCTAGTCGGACTATTAGTCTGACCCAGTATGGCTGTTCTTATGTTCTTACCCAGGCTATGAGACTTGCTCCCAGCAGCCGTGAAGACATACCCTTAAGCACTGAATCAATAAATGGCACCTTTCATGTGAGGATCTCAAAGCACTATTACAAAGGTTAATGAAGCCATTGCCACCTCCCTGGTGAAGTAAATATTGTTGTATTGGTTTAACAGGTGGGGAAACTGAGGAACAAGAAGGTCAAGTGGCCTATCAAAAGCCACAGAGCCAGGAACAAAATCTGGGGAAATAACTAATGTTTTGCTTCCACTAGCAGATTTTCAAGCCAATATTGTTATAGCCCAATATTTCTCAACCTTTTCAGGTTGGTGGCCACTTATTTGAAGTTAAATGTTTTCACGACCCCTTTACATTTACCATAAAAGAGAAAAAAAATTAGTGCTAACCATGCCAAGCCTAGATATTTGATTTGTGTGCATGTTTCAAGAGGCTGACAGAAAATACTTGACTTTGAAGGGAAGGGTGTGGGGTAGCTTTTTTTTGTTTTATATTGTAATGAAATTCTCCCAAGCTCATCACCGTCCCCAGCCCTGTGACTCCTTTCCTTGACCTCCCTGAGGGTCACAAGCCACTGGTTGAGAAACATTGCCAGAGTCCATTGGGATGATATACAGCCTCCCACACTGCAGTATCTGTGCGCCCTAGAACATGGATGGATTGACCCTCAGAACAGCTCCGTGAGGTAAGGAAGCATGACTCTCCTCATCACCACCGGCCTGGTTTTACAAAAAGGGAACTGTGGCACAAAGGTTGTCTGAGGAAGTCTGAGGTACAGCTGGGACTTGAATGGAGCTCGCCTAAGTCTCACTGCAGAAGGACCTTCCATGCTTTCTAACCAGGCACTCACCAGAGACAGCCTCCGATCCGTGATGTTGCCTCTCACCAATGCACCTTACAAGCCAAATGCTCCTCTGCTTCCTAGAAGAACCCTCTGCCAGAAGCTGCCTTATCTGATACTGACATTGGTTTTGACTTCTGCAGGACACAGCAACCAGCTGCAGGGCAAAGGGAACAGAACCACCATGCAACTGACCCCTTAAAAGAAATTTTTTTCCTCTTGATTATTATGTTCCTGAGCGAAATGGTTGTAAATATCAGTGGCTGGCCGCTGACTCACAGCCAGGGAAGAGAACACAAAGGGCTGTTTTTTCTCCCCGAGTTATCACTGTAACATATTTGCCCTCTGATGACAGATTTCCAGCTCTCCACCTTCTTATCTGAGCTGCTAGATGCTTGCTTGATTACCAAGAAAAACCTACACTGGGATTTGCAATCCTCATTCAATAGCTGAGAGTTTGGCTAACAGTAATAATAAAAAAAAACACGAAAGGGGGAAAAAAAACCCTCTGTGTTCAGCTATAATGGGAAAGGGGGCACAGAAAACAGTCCCCGTCCTCATCAGCACACAGATAAAGGATCTTGTGTTAACATAGCTCTAATCCTTATCTCCTAGCTCCTAGGCTTAGTAAGAAGTCCCCTTTTAACAGATTCCAGGTCTCTCTCAAGGCGCCTGTAATACATGGATTAGGGTCTGTGTTATCAGAATATCTGTTTTTTTGTTTTTTTTTTACTTAGTGATGAACTTTCTAAATGCAACTGGCCTCAATTCTCCATCCTAGCTCAGCTACATTTGGCTCAGGATCAAAGTGGGAGGCAACGGTTAAATTACCTTCAGGCCTGCTTGCACTCTAGGGGCTTGGCTACATTGGCACTTTACAGCGCTGCAACTTTCACGCTCAGGGGTGTGAAAAAACACCCCCCTGAGCGCTGCAAGATGCAGCGCTGTAAAGTGTCAGTGTAATCTGGGCGGCAGCGCTGGGAGCATGGCTCCCAGCGCTGCACTCTATACCCGTAAGGGATGTGGTTTACAAGCGCTGGGAGAGCTCTCTCCCAGCGCTGCAGCTCTTACTACACTCACACTTCAAAGCGCTGCCCCGGCAGCGCTTAATTTCTAACGTAGCCAAGCCCTAGGATTGGCAGGGGAGTGGCGGGGGGAGCTATGAGGCTCCAGGTGTAAATTATAGCAGCCTCGAGGGTGCTCTAAGCTACTGTTAGCTTCAGTGCTCCCACAAGGGGCAGTCCAGCTGCCAAGATAAGGCAGAGCACAGAGGCCCTCCAGCAATGCCCACCATCCCACAGTACCCCTGACACACACACTATGTCAGGGAACAGTCTAATGTTTAACCCTTTTTCTAGCTCTACACTGTGCAGGAAATCGGTTTATATTCCTGGATGCTAGTTTCACTGTCTCTACAGCTCCTTTAAGCCACTGGGCCATAATATAAAAGAGAAACGGGACCAATGGGCCTAATTCTGCCCTCCTTCCAATGACAGTCACTCCCATTCAAACCAGTGAGAGTGATCTCTTCTCAAGATCGAGCCCTCTCTATTCTTCCATCAACCCTTTCTCTACAAGAGAGGATAGAATACAGTAGCCACAGCTCTGCCCTGCACTGCCCTGACATGGTCATTACGCTCACTAAAGTCAAAGGGGGAGGGGGGAAAAGACGCAGGCCAAGATGCGCTTTACTGGAGACAAGCAGGTTACTACCTTTCAGGCCAGTCCTGCCCTTCTGTTGCATGGTTGGGCCTGAACCAAAGTGCATTGCTGTCAACGAGAGATTTCAGTGGCTTTTGGATTGGGCCCTTCAGGTTTAGAAAGCAGTAGAACCTGTCAAAAAAGAGGGACTGGCAAGCCCGCTCCCTGCTCCGCAGAGGGTCTCGCCATGGCATCAGAGTTGTGGGTCAGAGCGAGGGCAAGGCCAGTGGGTCTGTGAATGCTGAGGAACCATGCAAGGCTTCCATAGCAGATCGCAAACCTCCCCATGCAAGGCTTCCATAGCAGATCGCAGGGTCTGGGTTGAGCCAATGGCTGCTATCATGGCAGTGACCATTCTGTCCTCTGCTTGGACGGAGATCTCTCCACCCGCTCCCTAGGTTCTTCTTTAGGCCCCCCAGACAAGGCCTGCAGTTCACAGGGAACCAGATTTGGCACCTCACTGAGTAAAGCTTGGACCATTGTCTGCGGGATTTTTAACCAGCACAAGCTACTTGCTGTCTCTGCCTGTCCTTCATGTGCATAACAGAATGTCAGCCCAACAGTAATGTTAACAGAGGCTTTTGCTCTTGGCCTACGATTGTCTGTACTTGTTCTCCATCCGTGACTTGAACAAAAATGCTGGCAGTCTGCAAGAGCACTCAGCAGATTAGGTCCAGTTATGTGTCCTTCCGTCTCTCTGGATGACTCTGTGTGTCTGAGAAAGGGCAAACCTTGGCTTTTCTGAATATGCTCAGATGGAGAATGGAAATGGTGCTGGAGAAGACTACCAGCTGGGACGAGCTCCTACTAGAACAAGGGAATGTCAGGAGAAGCCCCGTGGCCCAACAAGCTGCTTCCTGGTATACCCAGATGATACAAATGGATTTATTCTATGCTAGCCTGCCACCATGCTGCTGTTATAAAGAGGGGATTTTGTCCTCACTTAGCTTTCATGACCCTGTCCTCCTCCTTTTCTAATCGCTCCATTAGTGTTTAGTTTGGTGGAGCCTCGTCAACAGCCTCACAGCTTTTGCTGTTGGTTCAACAGGGCCTGGGTCTCCTCTGAAGATCATGTTGCTAAGTACCTGCATAGACGTGTCTTTTTCCTGGTACAATATTGTAGAGTTTGATGTTATGGGCATTTACAAGCTTTTAATTTGATAACTTAATTCCTTTCACCATCCCTAAAAAACACATTAAAGTGATACAAATTCTACAAGGGCAAAATCCAAAACAAATAGGTAACAAGACTTCATGCCAACAAGTGTGTGTGTGTTTCGGGAGAGGTGTATATGTCTGTACTGGAATGATAATCTTGATGATGACCCCAACACAATGTTACTTTAGCTGGAACTTGATTTTATATTTTCCATTGAGTTTGATTATGGTAACCATACAATTTATACACAGATGACCAATGTATTGTCATATAATAAAACATTGTAGCTATAATATAGTGATTACTCCTACAGTAATATCATGGTTGTTTGCTCAGTGAACTTCTGAATTTCAATCTGGGTTCCATCAAACAGGCCACATTGTCTGACAAACTGCAAATCAAAATTATATCTATCTAAATTAGTTACAATTAAATTGTTCATTGACAAACATACCTATTTATGACTGACTTTTGCAAAGAGTTAACCTCTACAGTTTAACCTCACCTTGCCAATCTAGTCTTTCGTTTTGCAGCACCGTCAACCCCCCACCTTGCCTTTGCCAACACTGCCAGCCTTTGCTATGCACCAGTCCACGTCTCCCTCAGACATCTCCACACTTCTTCCCATTCTGACCCCTAGGCAAGGGAGAAACTCCCTCCAAAAATCCTCCTTCAGGCTCATCTTTGCTGAGCTACCCACAATCCGCTACCAGCTGACAAGGCGAGGCAGCTGGTGAGCTGACACCTTTCTTGCACGTGCAATAGTGTCTTGTCCATCTGTTGCATCATGTCATATAACCTAGACAGCGAGCTGTTTGGGACAGGGCCTTCCTTTGACCTGCCATTCTGGATGGTGTGCAGCACAACTGCTTGATACCTATAAGTGCAACTGTGATACAAATATAGACATCATTAATAAAAATCGAGAACCAGCCTCCCAAGAGGTGATCAGGACCTTGTAGAACAAGGTAGTGAAATCGTCAATGTATCCTTTCAATCAATAATGAAGAACATAGAAGTTCTTATCCATGACTAAAATAATACAAAGAATAAATAAATAATAAACAAAGCACAGAATGAAATATTGCAGCAATGAGCGTTTCCCAACTTGATACCAAACCACAATTCCTCCCCACGTATTATTTTTAAGCCAGTTGAGCATCAGTCTCTCTCTTGTTTCCATTTACTCCCCAGAGTCTCAATGGTGACATTTCAGGAGCGTTGAACTGTCTTGGATCTTTTCCAAAATATTGCAGCCTTCGTCTTCATGTGCTTTGGTTTTCCACCCCTTTCAGAAGAGCACTTGAGCAAGTGCCAAACCCACTAGCACATGTCTAGATGCTTTGCTAAACCATGATGGACTTAGGCACAAGATTAAAATAAAGCACATGATTACATGGTTTGCTGAACTGAGACTGCAGAATATAAATTCTTCAAGGTAGATTTTGTCCGTCACTATGTGCATGTACAACACCTAACACACTGGAGCCTCTAGGAACCACAGTAATATAATTAATAACTCACAGAACATATCTTTCATAGAGATGGAAAACATTAGTTAGGTCCATCACATGCTGCTAACAAATGATTTTTCCCTATAGCATGTTCTCGGGTACTTCATCTTGGGCTAATTTTTAAGTTTCTCTTGACAATGGGGCAATTTCTCACAAACTATAATATTAATGCATACTTACATCGGATACAGTGTTCTTCAAATATGGATCTCAAAGCACTTTACCAAGGGGACCAGTATCATTACTGTTATTTACAGATGAGGAATTTGATGCACAGCGCAGGGAGGTGACTTCTACAGGGTCACCCAACAGGCTACAGTAGCTGAGATTAGAATCCAGATTTCCTCAGCGGCCGTCCTGAGCGCTATCTACTAGACCATGCTGCCTCTCTTACAACTCTCACTCTAATAACTCAAACTATTTATTAAGGTTCATCTCAGTCTTAATTTCCCCTTTGCCTAATTTCATCCTATTATTTATATCCTTTGATCCATTCTAAACAAATCTTCTCCTTCCACTGGGTTTTCAATATTTGTATTTGGGACACATAGCCTAGATGCAGAGCAAATAATTTAGTCCAAGAACACTGATCATCCATAATGAAGGAACTTTATTGATAATTGATGTTCCGATAGCCATTGAAATTTGGGACTTGTTTAGCTTTGCTATTCTGCTGAACCTTTAATACAATTATGAATGAGCAGACAGGTGTGGGAGTTTTACTGGGTTTTGGCTTTCTTTTCCTGAAACGTTAGTAATGGGTTTTTGGAACTAAGTTTGATCAAAAACACCAGAGTCATTTTGGTTCATATCCCCTCCAGGAATACCCAGATCTCCGTGTTAGTTTCGCTTTGCTTACTCATTCAGATCTTTGCACAGCGAGGGCTCCAGCTTTCATCTCGACAGCTCCACTTCCTCATTAGAAAGGGATTAGTGGAGTCACAGCAGCAAACGTACCTGCGTTGCTGCCCCTGATCAGTGTGAAACCTTCCTGAGGAAGAATTTTAGGAGAAGATTGAGAGTCAGAAGACTTGCTTCTTCCTCAGCCATTAACTAGATCTGTGTGGAACTTGGCAAACTCAGCTCTCAGGGAATTTGGGTAACTTGTTTTTCTTTTTAATAAACATTTCTGATTCTGAAGCTTTATGCATTTGCACCAATTGAGTTTAACTTAAGATAGCCAATGGACTTTTATAGGAGGTCTGGCCTCAGAACTATGGCAATGGACTCTGTCAGCTCTGCCGCAGGAGGGGCTTAATCTCTGTGCCTCGATTCCCCTTCTGTAAAATGGGGATAATAATTCCCTCTTGCCATTTGAGACTGCAAGCTCCTTCAGGCAGGGAACGTTCCCTACTGTGTGCCCATACAGCACTAACCTGTTGGGTATAGCTACACTGCGATCAGAGGGGCAATTGCGGCTCATGCTGACACACCAGAGCTAGCTTTGATCTAGCTAGCACAGCTACCAATAGCAGTGAAGCTGCAGCAGCAACACAAGCTGTACAAGGACCTAGGGTATTGTGATGAAGTGGGAATGTTCTTAATGTTTTCTCTTAATACTGTGTGGGTGCCTCAGTTTCCCCTATTTCTTATGTATCTAGGTGGTGGGATAAGGGTGTGTGATTGTTGCGGAATCTTAGAGGGCCAGTGTGATGCTGTCTGTACAGAGAATGGCCGACGCCCTGTCTCCTGGCAACTGATGTCCTGGACCCCTCCCCTGCAAGTGCCATCTGAAGGTGTTGGAGAACAAAGAGATCAAGTGGCCACACAAAGGCCAGAGGAGGGGCTGGATAGTTTCAGTTTGGAGCTGGCTGGGGAAAGGGAAGGAGGCCCAGACCCAAAGTCTGGCCTCCCTGTCCCCAAGATGGACCTCACTTAGGGGTCCTGTTTCTGTACCTACAAGCTCTGTTTCAGACTGTGTTCCTATTGTCTAATAAACCTGTTTTACTGGCTGACTGAGAGTCAAGTCTGACTGCAGAATTGAGGTGTGGGGTGCTCTGACTTCCCCAGGATCCCCGCCTGTGCAAACTCACTGTGAGAAGCACACGGTGTGAGAAGGGGATGCTGAATGCTCCAAGGTCAGACCCAGGAAGGTCAAAGCTGTGCAAGCTTCTTGCCCTGGAGACAGTCTGCTCACAGAGAGGAGGCTCCCCCAGGGTCCTGACTGGCTTTGTATGGAGTACTTCCAGAGCACTGCCTGGTGACTCCGTGACAGGTATGTATTCAAAAAGCTTGGTCACTAGTGGGCAGGATCAAACCAGAGATCTCTGGAACTTAGTGCATGAGCTAAAAGCCAACGGCCTGATAGCTAAGGGTGTAGAGCAGACTTATTTAACTAAGTGGTCTCGGTGCCACTAGCTGGGACAGAACACCCCACCCAGAAGATGTGTGGCGAACACTAGCCCAAGCTGAAGTCTGTGCTGCTACATCTTCAGTGCTATTGGTACCCAAGTAGCTAGATTAAAGCTAGCTCAGATATGTGTGCACATGCCACAGTCACCCCTCCAGTTGCAGTGTAAACACGCCCAATGAAACCTTGACCTCAGATAGTGCCTCTAGGTGAGACAAATAATAATATTTAAAGGACACTCAAAATTTGCCTCAAACTCACTTGAAATTTGGTCGAAATCCTCTTGAAATGCCACTCTGAGTTTTGAGATTTTGTAACGGAACGTGACACCAGGCGGGTTCTTTCATGGCAAATTTGAATTGAAACTTTGTTGCCAACCCCTGAAATGCCAGGAATGATTTTACGGGGCTGAGATAATGGGAATTAGAAGTAGGCAAACCCTTTCATGTAAAAAAGTTCTAGCTCAGATCTCACACTAAGCTCCAAATCTGTGGTTGTGAGTATTTCAGGGAAGGTTTGTCAGAAAGTTGAAAAATGTAAACCATGTTCAAACACAGAGATTTCATATTCATTCCTGGCTGCAAGCGGAAGAAGCAACACCATGTGGTAGGACAGTTTTTATGGTATTTCCATCGGGTCTGAAATCAGATAACACTGAATAAATTGCACAGGATAGCTTGATTGTTCAAGACATCCCATTACCAAATAGGTTTGAATCAACATCTTCTGTGGACCAAGATTCTCAGATGATGTAAATCAACACAGCTTCTATTGGGCTGGAAGAGCTCTCGGGGTCCCTTCCAGTCCTACAATTCTATGATTCTGTTGAAACCGATGATAATTTATGCCAGTTCAGGATCCGGGTCCAAACTTTGCTACACTGTGTGAACAAAACCACCGAACTTCAGAGTTTGACCTATTGCTGTCCACCCCTACCAGCAGAGGAAAGAAAAACAGGGGCCAGCAACAAGCCGTTTTATTACTTTCAGAAAGCCTCCTGAGGCTTCTCTTGCTTGGAGAGCGTCCAAAGGCTTTTCTGTAGCTCTAAAGGAGCTACAGCAAACAGCTAGCTGGAAAGTCAGAAGGTTGGCGGAGGGTGAAAGGCTCGGATTTTTCCCACCTATAGGCCTGAGATGAGGTAACTCACCCCACTGAAAAACAACGTTGGCTTTTCTAGGTGGCCTCTGTCAAAGGCGAGGCTCTCTCCTGGACCTCAGGCAGCGTTTTATGTCCAAAGAATTAGGGAGCCTGACTCATTCTGCCGAGTTGGCATTCCACACTATGCCTGAGAAGGACAATACCCCATCAGTGTGGAGCCCCGGGTGCTCATGGCCAGGCGCTCCTGACTGTCACGGCCCTGCTTGTGAGACCTCGTCTGTTCTTCTCGGAGACGTTGGGTGGCTTGCTGGGTTTTTTTTCCTTTTTCCCCTTCCCAACTCTGTTTTTAAATGACTCCTTCTTTAATGGAGAGAGAGAGGCTCTTGTTTAATGTTCTGACAAGCCCTGTGGGCTCTGCTAAGGCATTCAAAAGTGTCCTCACCTGGGTGGTCTTGAACCAAGTACCTGGCAATGCTAGGCAAGTGACATTAGCCAGCTTCCAACTAGGTACACAACCCCCCACCTTATTCTTCATCTCTCACTCCCAGCCCTCTCACCCCCAGCCCCTGCCTCTTTCTTGCTGGCCCTAGCTCTCATAAAATTAATGTTTTCTTCAGACCACACCTCTCAATGCAGCAATTGCATTCGCGCTCTCTCTCTCATTCCGTCAGCCTCTCTCTACTGGCCACAGTTATAACCCTCTGGGTGGCAGTAGGAGAGTATGTGGCTTCAGATTCTTTGGTTTGTTTTGTCTACTTCACCCTAAAAGCTTCATGCTGGTGCATCTGTGGTCTGTCCCATGCTGTAATCACAGTCCTGAAGACTAAAGCCCTCTGAATTGTATTTGCACAGCCAGAAACAGCGTAAGAGTCTTTAAAAAAAAAACCCACCTATCCCACAAGTGGGAACTCATTATCCATGGCCCACTTAGTCCTTGAGTTTGCTAACAAAGATGCCTATCAGTGCCAAGAGTCCTGTACTTAGGATGGAAGAATCCCATGCATAGATAGACTAGATTATGGATATACCCATCTCATATTGCTGGAAGAGAACCTGAAAGTTCATCAAGTCCAGCCCTCTGCCTTTACTAGCAGGACAAGTACTGATTTTGCCCCAGATCCCTAAGTGGCTCCTCAAGGACTGTCACAACTCACAACTCACAACTGTGGGTTCAGCAGACTAATACTCAAACCACTCAGCTCTCCCTCCCCCAACTACCTGAAAAAAGGTTCCAAGAGGATGGTTCTAGGCTGTTTTCAGTGGTAGCAGATCACAGAACAAGGAGTAATGGTCTCAAGTTGCAGTGGGGGAGGTCTAGGTTGGATATTAGGAAACACTATTTCACTAGGAGAGTGGTGAAGCACTGGAATGGGTTACCAAGGGAGATGGTGGAATCTCCATTCTTAGAGGTTTTTAAGGCCCAGCTTGACAAAGCCCTGGCTGGGATGATTTAATTGGTGTTGGTCCTGCTTTGAGCAGGGGGTTGGACTAGATGACCTCTTGAGGTCCCTTCAAACCCTGATATTCTTTTATTCTAATGGGCTTTCTTGGGATGCACACCTTCATTGACAAGGAACTGACCAAAACCCACTAACATGTTCTTAGTTAGGCTAGCAAACAGAGTATCTATGGTCAGATGACAGTATAGTGTGAAGGGAAATTCTATGCCATTTCTGGTAGTTTGGCATGTGCACGCACACACGGGTCAATTTTCATTGTCAGAACGAATTCAGAGGCAGGGACTGTCTCTCATTAACTGCATGTACAGCATTTAGCACAATGGGACTCCAATTCCAGTTGGCTCCTCTAGGTACAGCTGTAATAAAATTAACAGCAGCCAGAGGTAGCTCTATGCCTTTTTACTGATAGACAGGAGACTCGCTGAGGTTCACCCCTTCATGAAGGAGTGGAAATAACTCCCTTTAAAAGAAATTTGACTGTGTGTGCACACATCCCAGAGAGAGAGAGAGAGAGTGTGAGTGGAAGATCCTGGAAATGGTTGTCTCAATCTACTCTAGAAGAATGTACATTAACCAGGTTAGCATTCAAGCAAATGGACCTCATAGTCTGATATAAATGGAACCAGCAGAATAGTTCAATTTTACCTGCCTGTTCTCTCATGGATCAGTAACCGGTTAAAGATAGAAAACAAAGAGTAGAAATAAATGGCCAGTTTTCAGAATGGAGCAGGGTAAGTAGTGATGTTCCCCAGGGGTCTGTACTGAGACCAGTAGTAGTGAACATATTCATAAATGATCTGGAAAAAGGGGTAAACAGTGAGGTGACAAAATTTGCAGATTTTATTAAATTACTCGAGATAGTTAAATCCAAAGCAGAATGCAAAGAGTTACAAAGGGATCTCACAAAACTGGGTGACTGGACAACAAAATGGTAGGTGACATTCAATGCTGATAAATGCAAAGTAATGCACATTGTACATGTAAAATGATGGGGTCTGAATTAGCTGTTAACTCATAGGAAAAAGATCTTGGAATCATTGTGGATACTTCTCTGAAAACATTTGCTCAATGTGCATTGGCAGTCAAAAAATTTTGGGACTCATTAGGAAAGGGATAGATAAAAAGACAGAATATGTCATATTGCCTCTATATAAATCCATGGTACACCCACATCTTGAATACTGAGTGCAGATCTCATCGCCCCATCTCAAAAAGATATATTGGAATTGAAAAAAGTACAGAAGAAGGTGACAAAAATTATTAGGAGTATGGAACGGCTTCCATATGAGAAGAGATTAATAAGACTGGGACTTTTCCGCTTGAAAAAAAGATGACTAAGGGAGGATATGATAGAGGTCTATAAAATTATGACTGGTGTGGAGAAAGTAAATAAGGAAGTGTTATTTACTCCTCATAACACAAAAACTAGGGGTCACCAAATGAAATTAATAGGCAGCAGGTTTAAAACAAACAAAAGGAAGTATTTCTTCACACAACGGAAGAACTCTTTGCCAGAGGATGTTGTGAATGCCAAGACTATAGCAATTTTCAAAAAAAAGAACAAGAGGATAGGTCCTTCAGTGGCTATTAACCAGTATGGGCAAAGATGCAAAACCATGCTCTAAATTGTCCTTAGCCTCTGTTTACCAGAAGCTGGGAATGGGCGACAGGGGATGGATCACTTGATGATTCCCTATTCTGTTCATTCCCTCTGAGGCACTTGCACTGGCCGCAATCAGAAGACAGGATACTGGGCTAGATGGACCTTTGGTCTGACCCAATGTGGCTCTTCTTATGTGCATTTTATCACTGAGTTGATCTCTCTTTTTTCCAGTGCAATGGACATAGGTCCAGTGTATCCAGACCCAGAACTCTGCTATCTCAAAGTGTCAACAGTTCATCACACAGCCAGCCTTCACAACTGGAAATGCATTGTGCCTGTGCTCTCATTGTAAACATGGAGATCAAGAACAACAAGGACTCTGGTGGCACCTTAAAGACTAACAGATTTATTTGGGTTTAAGCTTTTGTGGGTAAAAAACCTCACTTCTTCCGATGCATGGAGTGAAAGTTACAGATGCAGGCATTATAAAAGGACACATGAAGAGAAGGGAGTTACCACACAAGTGGAGAACCACTGTTGACACGACCAATTCAGTCAGGGTGGATGTGGTCCAGTCTCAATAATAGATAAGGGGTATCAATTCCAGGAGAGGCAAAGCTGCTTTTGTAAGGAACCAGCCACTCCCAGTCCCTATTCAAGCCCAAATTAATGGTGCTAAATTTGAAATTAATTTTAGTTCTGCTGTTTCTCTTTGAACTCTGTTTCTGAAAATTTTTTGTTCAAGAACAGTTACTTTTAAATCTGTTATCGAATGTCCAGGGAGATTGAAGCGTTCACCTACTGGCTTTTGTATGTTACCATTCCTGATGTCTGATTTGTGTCCATTTATTCTTTTACGTAGGGATTGTCCAGTTAAGAGATGAGCACAGAGGAGGCTGAAATCCCTTCTCAGAGAAAAGCAGTTCTCTCCATAGTTGAAGTGTAGGGAACATTTGCAGTGATTTTGCTTGTCCTGTGCCTTTTCTGTTCAGCAGAAGTCTCCAGCCATTAATGTTAACTTGGAACTTATTCCGGTATCTGAAATTGTATAAAATTAATTAATTATTATTGAAAAATTGGGATGTTTTTAAGAATTCCTTGTCCTGTCACCGAGATGGGTTATTGTTCTCATCATGTCCAGACTCAGTGTCCAGGGTATAGTCTCCTCCATATCTCCATTCCCAATACTTCATGATTGCTTAGTACTGCCCCATAGCAGGTGCCAGAATATACACCATCATTTAAACACCTGTTCATCAGAGTCTTCCTAAGACTATTACTTGAGAATCTTTAAAAATAAAATGTAACTAGCTCAAACACAATACCTGCATGGCACCCCCGTCAGTAACCTTGATTGTGTTCTTACTCCTTGTTGCCAGATGTCAAGAGGTGCTGAGTTTAGAAGATAGTAAAAAAAAACTTTTATAGCCAATCCCCAGGGTCAAATTGTCCCCTCATTGTTTTCATCTAGGAGGAGACTAGTATTCAAAGCTAATGCACAGAATTACTAAGAAGCATATGTTAACAGGCAACGGTTAGGTGGGTCCCAACCAACTACTAGCATGGGAAACGTAAAGGCATAGAACAATACAAACAAGAATAGAGAATGGAGAAATCAGCACATTCATGTCCGGGTGTTAAGAGAAAGTGGAGATCCATCCAGACTTTTGGATTTAAAGCACAAGAAGAGGTGAGTCAGGATAGAGTCACCTGTTCCAGTGGGAAATGGCACAATTGCACATGGAATACCTGAGCATTGTGTCTGGAAGGGTCACTAAGATCAGGGTCCTGTTGTGCTGATCAGAGACAGAGGTACCTTCAGGATCTAATCATCTAAAAAGACAAGACAGGAAGTGGGAGAAAGGACGCATTATCCCCATTTTACAGATGGGGTGCAAAGCAAAGCAAAGAGACATTAAATTACTTGGCCATGGTCTATTCTATTCAATATATGTTCTCAGACAAGTCTCTAGCAGAGCTGATAATTGAATCCAGGTCTCCCATGCCCCAGGCTAGTGTTTTAACCACAATACTATCTTTGCTCCCTCCTTTAAATCTGTATTGCATGAGTCCCATAACAGCCACTCCATTACCCTGCCCAGGATCAGTGTCAGATGACAGGCATATGATTAGACATGTTATCCTATTTGGCCTTTCTAAACATTGGCAGAACATTAGCTTTCTGCCAGTCTTCTGGAACTTCCCCAGTGTTCCAAGACTTATTGAAAAAAAAAAATCAACATTAATGGTCATGCAAGATCCTCAGCCAGCTCTTTTTAAACTTGTAGCCACAAGTTATCTGGACCCGCTCATTTTAAAATGTCTGACTTTAGTAGCTGCTGTTTAATATCCTCTGGAGATACTAACAGAATGGAAAGAGAGTTGTCATATGATGTGACTACTGTGACATTCCCCCGATGTTATCTGGACCAGTGATCTGCTAGGTCACTCCAAACCTCGACTCTGGGAGCCAGCCTTAACCTGCTCTGCTGTGAGAACCACAACTCCTGGGTTGTTCCTGAACAGCCTCTGGCATGTAAGCTGCTCCCAGCTACGTGAGTGAGCACTTTTGGCCAGTCGCTGTTTGCTATCCCAAGGGTAGTCTCTGACACGCTTCAAACCGAACACACTGATTCAGGTAGAATAAACAAAAGATAGATTTTAAGTCAAAGCACAACAAGTCAGATTTGGTCAAATGAAATAAAAGCAAAACACATTCTAAGCTGATCTTAACACTTTCAGTGGCCTTGCAAACTTAGATGCTTCTCACCACAGGCTGGCTGGTTGCCCTTCAGCCAGGCTCATCCCTTTGATCTGAGCTTCTGTCGCTTGGTGGTGGTGTCTGTAGAGAGTGCATGGCAAATGTCTCTCCCTTTAATCATGTTCTTTCTCCCCTCTTGGCTTTTCCCCCCCTTCAGAGTCAGGTGAGCATTACTTCATCGCAGTCCCAAACTGACCAACGGAAGGGAGGTGATTCACTCAAAAGTCCAACAGATCCTTTGTTGCTGCCTAGGCAGGTGTCCCTTGTACTTGTGAGGCTGGACTGGGTTTGTCCCATACATGCCCTGATGAGGTATGAACTTCCCCTCTGCTCCTGGAGTGACACCCGATATGAAAAGCTTTGCATTGGATACCACACAATCATATTATAAGGCTGAACATGGGGGATGCAGGGTGTTCCCCCGACGCACAGAGCATCACAGCTACATCAATTGTTTCCCCCACAACACAGAACAGAAATATTTATTGAACACTTCTGCTTTTTCTGCATTATTATTGATAGTTCTACCATTTCCATCTAGTAATGGACCAATACTATTGTTAGGGTTGTTTTTGTTCCTAATCTACTGAAAAAATGCCTTCTTATTGTCCATAATTCTGCTGGCCATAAATTTCTCTTCATGTCCCTTTCTTTCCCTTATCAGTTTTCTAAAATTTATAGCTTCTCATTTATTTGTTATCATCAACTTCTCCTTTCTTTCATTTGTTGGACATTATTTTTTTAAAGCTGCCTTCACTTCTCCTCTGAACCAGGTCAGTTTTTTAAACCAATATTACCATCTTCCTCAATTTTGGGACTGTGTTCTTAAACAATTCCTAATTATCATTCATATTTTTCTGATAAAATTCTGCCTCACCTAAGGAATGCTTGCTGTCAAGAGGTTGATAATAGCCTACCAGTGATCTGTATAAAGAAATCTTGGGCTCTGATCCTTTCATCTCAGAGCTGCTTAAACTTTGTCAGAGGAAGTTTGAGTCGCAAGCCTGAAGTCTCTCATTCAATTTTGGATCATCCTGATATTGGATATTTGAAGATTAAACCAAAGCCTGTTGAACTGATTTGAGAAAAAACTCTTTACTTTAAAAGCTAACCATTTCTACTATGAAACGGACCAAAGAACTCTATTCCTACCTGTACGTATAATAATCTTTTAACCAATACTCTTTTCTTTTCTAGTAATTTTTAGTTTAGTTATTAAGAAATGGTTGTAAGTGTATATTTGGGTAATATCTGAAATATTCATTAACTTGGTGGGTAATGTATCTAATTCTTTGGGATTGGTAGAACTTTTTATAGATGAAGATTTTCAGTAATCCTCATCATACTTCATTTGGCTGTCTGGGGGTGGGATCTCAAGGCTGGGTTGCTTTAAGGGAACTGTATTTTTGGCTTCTGGGTAACCAGTAACGTATTGTGGAAGCTGTTTTGTTGCTGGCTTGGTGAATTCAAGTGTTAGAGTAACCAGCCTTTTGGGGAATTGTCTGCCCTAATTGAGCAATCTCAAGGTGGACCCCCAGGACTCTGGTCACAACATCTCTTGGAGTCTGAGGAGATTCTGGGACTACTGCTGTGGAGGGATGATTCCAATCAATGCCAAATGATCAGAAGCAAGTGGAGGTAAGTTTTAAAGGGATTATAAGCATGACCGGTAGCACCGCCTACTATTAAGGTTGCCTGACACTTCCCTGTTTTCGGTTTCTTAAAACTTTGTCAGACTTTAACCCTTTGGGGCACAGTTTTCCGTGCTAAATGTCTGCCTCACCCTGATGATTGTTATCATTATTATTCTGAAAATTTCATCCAAAACCATTCAGACATTTTTGTGGATGAGGCCAGGGAAACGTGGTTTTCCTCATGTTATCAAATGCTGGAGACCTTTTCTTTGACTAGCTCTCTCATCCTCATGGATTGGAAATTTGGCAGCGAGGTGGCTGTTGTTTCAGGGATGTGCCTTGTGTCATCTTGGTCAGAATCTGCTCAATTTTGGCCAAGTTATGTCCTGAGGGGGTGAGAGGGAGCACAGTTTGAACATGCTGTGCACTCTGTCTATTTTAGCAACTAAAATCTCCAAGGATTCTATCGTCACAGAGCATGATCCATTCCCTCGCCACTCCTAGTGCTGACCAGACTGTGCACGTGCCATCCCCACAGAGTGACCGAGCATTCTCCAGCACAGGGCTACAAGGGTGGAGCTGGATTTTCCCTGTCATGGCTGCTCCAGACCAGGGTGCTGTAGGCGCTGGAACTGAGATCAGGGAGTCCCTCTCTCGCTTGCGCTTTCAGGGAACTCCCTCCACACACATGTTGGCACCAAGGTAACATGGAGGAGGAAACCATCCAATTCAAATGCAATAGGGACAAAATATAGAGCAAGGGTGAGGCACAGGCATAGATTGGAAGAAGGAGCAATTTGAGATTGATACTGGGTGGGGGGAGAGAAACTGTGACTTGGAAGAGGAGAAACTGGGACTAGTTGGGCAAGAAGACTGGGAGCCAGTGAGGAAAACCGGGGGCTGGGACTGCAAGCCAGTGGGCTGGGAGGGAACACTGAGATCAGATGAAGAGCTGAGGGGAGAGGGGGTCCTGAGAATAACTGGACAAGGACACTGGGAGGAGGAACCAGTGAGGGAAGGGAAACAGGTCTGAGAAGGAGCTGGGGTGCAAGGGTAGACTGGGAACTGGCTGGGCAAAGAGGCTGGGACAAGGAGCCAGGTAGCAGGGAGAGTGAGGCAAAGAACTAGGGGATGGGGTAGAGGAGACCGAGCTTGGATGAGGAGTCTGAGGAGAGAGACCAGGCCTGGGAGACAGTGGCGGAGGGGTAGCCCGTGTCAGGGAGGGATAGAGGAGAAACAGATCAGAAGGGTACCTGGGAGTGGTGAACTGAGACTGGCTGGGCAAGGAGACTGGGAGGAAGCCTGAGGAGTGGGTCAGAAGGAGAATGGGACAGGGACTAGAAGCCAGACAGCAATGGGGAAAAAGACCAGACAGGAAGAGGTTAGAGGGGACAGGCTAGAAGGGATCAAACTTGGGGGTAAAGGCAGAAGAGTTTGAGCCACTAGAGCACATACGCCTCGAGAGCCTGAAATGGAAACCAAGATTTTGGAGTCTCATTCTTCCTCTGGAGAAAGCAAACATCTGTGAAACCCACTGGCAAAGTGTCCCAGGTCCCTATATTGCTGGTCCATAGACGATAGCAACCTACTACTGTTATCAGTTATTCTTTTAGCTCAGGTGAGAGAGGAGCTAAATGTTCCAACCTTGCTGATTAGAGCTGAGCAGGAGACGTTTTCCCCATCCCGTGAGATTTTCCAAAGTATATCCTGTCCTGAAACAGGGCAAAAAGTTAAAATTCTTGAAAATGTTTCCACACTGAAAAAAATGTTGGGATTGGGTCAATTGAAACATTTCAATCCTTCCCCCCCAACACACACACTATAAATTAGCTTCAATATCAAATTAAAAAATTGTTTCAAACCCCCAAGATGGCCTCTGCAATCTTAATTCAGCCCTCTTGTGCATATGCATTATGCTGCAGCCTTTAGTTCCATGATCACAAACTACATTTCTCACAGCCACCCTGCCTCATTCAATGCATAGGACGGACATGCTCTGAGGATGAATTGGGCTGTCTGTAGGACTCCTGATTCATCTGCAGAAGCTGAAAGATGTGCAGTGTATGAGGCTTGGGATTGCAAGAAGAAAAAGGACCATCTTGTGGTTAAGGTAGTTGAATGTTGGCTTGGAGAATTGGATTCTATCCCTGCCTCTGCTACAGAGTTCCCATGTGATGCTGGGCAAGTCGCTTAAACCAACTTTTCACAGGTGGTCACGTGTAAACATGTTAGCTATATAATGCTACGTACTCTGAAAAATCAAATCCTAGAGGCCTCAAATTGGGGACCCAAAAATTAGTGCCTACTTTTGACCTTAATTTCTCTGTGCCTAAGTTCCCCATCTATAAAATGGAGATAATACCACCTCTATATCTCAGTGCTGTTGTGAAGATAAATTCATAGATTCATAGACTCTAGGACTGGAAGGGATCTCGAGAGGTCATCGAGCCCAGTCTCTTGTCCTCATGGCAGGACCAAATACTGTCTAGACCATTCCTGATAGACATTTATCTAACCTACTCTTAAATATCTCCAGAGATGGAGATTCCACAACCTCCCTAGGCAATTTATTCCAGTGTTTAACTACCCTGACAGTTAGGAACTTTTTCCTAATGTCCAATCTAAATCTCTCATTAACGTTTGTGAAACATTCGGATACTATTCATAGATTCATAGATTCCAAGGCCAAACAGGACCATTGTGATCATCTTGTCTGACCTCATGCATAACATGGACCAGAAAACTTTTCCTAAATAATTCCTATGGAGATGAGCACCATAGAAAATGCCCATGAGGAAATTAATAATTCTGTATTCAGAGCGGGGTTTGAATAGTATGCAGTAAATAAGGCCTGGGGATACAGACTGAAACAACAAGGAGAAAACAAAATATTGAACAGCTGCTCACTAAGTGAGCACTATCCATCCTGTGCACTGAATGAGGCAGGGATCCAGTGGAGAAGAACAACAGTGTATGGTCACGTAATTAAAGACTGTCACGGTGTATATGCACAAGCGGGCTGAATTAAGGTTGCACAGGCAACCTTAACTCTGGCATTTTCTCGTTTCGGAGTGTTTGACTTTGAAGCTTAATAATACTCTATAATCACATATCTGTATATCTACATTAAAACGGAGAATCTACACGATTTGCAGAACTGACCCAGTGATTTTGACTCTTCATTTTTTGGGATACTACTTGATGCACGTTAAAAGTGCCCTATTTTCCAAAAGTACTGAGCTTTAACACCCGAATCTCTGAAATTCAGGTCCTTTTAATGTGTTTCAAGTTGGAAACACACACACACCCTGCCCCTACCAAAAAAAAAAAGATTGAGTCTTCCAAAGTTCGTAATCACTTTTTGGGGGGGAAAATATTATATAATTCAAAATTTCAGATTTCATATACATATGTGAAATATGGATTCTTAATTATGTTTGGATACTCCCAGTACCAGGAATAAAGCATAGTAATAAATTTTAGAATTAATAGCAAGTGCACTTATTACCATGGAAACATAGCCAAAACAAATATTAGGAGTTTCTGATTCTTAGAATTCACACATGCCAATACAATTACCCTGCACAGTTACCCATACATCTAATGCTCCTAAGCATACGGTGTGTATATATATCAATAGATATATTTCCTCATTGTATCTGCTAGATGCCTTGTGACCTATCCTCTGCTTTACAATCACTTCAGGGGTAATACAGAATTTGTCAGAGTTAGGGGCTGAAGGAAGTGGGTCGGGGTGGGGGAGGCAATTTCAGTTTGTTTTGTCCTGTTTCTAGGCTCATATGCATACTTGTCTCAGACTGCCTGGGTGTTGCCATGGTGAACTTTGATAAATCCACATTATGGGTGCTGTGAAATATAAAACTATGTCACATTGCAGGCAGTGAAGTTCATGGAATATAGCAGGGGGCCAGAAACTTTTGAGGTAACTCAGTCAGATTCAGCACTCGACTGTTCTAAGGAGAAAAGCTTAATTAAAAAAAAATGTATATACACTGACTAGAAATCCATGGCTCAGGGAGTTTCTATGAGCAAAGGAGAAGTTGCACTGTCTTCTACGATGGTTTCTGCCTTGACCAGTCTATATTCTTTGCAATTAGTTTTAATTAGTATGATTAAAAATAAAATCCATCTGCCCACCTCCTTACTGACCTGAGCACCAGGAACATTCCTTACTTCATAGGGGAAGGGGGAACAGAGCCCAGGCCCATCTGCTTCAAATGCACTAGCTTCTACCAGCGAAGTTGAAGAAGACTTGACCAGCAATATAGGACATCAGACTACTGAGCAGCACTGATCCCATCCAATAAAGGGCAACCAGGCGCATCTATCTAGGTGGTTATATCATATTGAGCACTTCAATTTTTAATATATTTCTCTCCATCACACCCCTGTAAACTGAGAAAGTACAATTGACCCATTTTACGCAAGGAGAACTGAGGTACAAAGAGACTGAGTGACTTGCCCAGGGTCACACAAAAAGTCTGTGGTAGAGCTAGGAAGTGAAGCCAGGTCTTCCATTGCCAAGGTAAGCACCCTAATCACTTCACCACCCTTCCTCACCTACACAGTGGCTGTGTGCTTAGGAACAAGCATATCACATGAGAAGATTATTCAACAAGGAAAGAGATGATCGGCTACTCAATAGTGAAATAGGTTACTCCACATTGACCAGTCTTTGTTAATTATTAGTAGCAGTATTTCAGTTCTTTGCAGCAGGGACCATATTATGTGTTTGTACAGACTTTAGGATCAACTTAGGAAAGGAAGAAACAATGTTTCTGTTTGAGTTCCTTTTTTCTTTTGTTTTAGCTCGTTGACTAGCAACCAGTTTAAACTCAATCAAAATAAGCCACTTTTAAACCACCATAAGAGTGTCCACACCCCAGTTAAAACTGGTTTAACCAAATTAGTTTAAACACCTACTTAAGTTCAACAGATGCAGCTTTCCCAAGTAAACAAGGCCTAATCCTCAGTTTCTCACCTGTAAAATGGGGATAATGCCACATCTTTTTGGCAATCCTTTGTCTCTCTTGTCTGTTTAGACTGGAAGCTTTCCAGGGAAGGGACTGTTGCTCATTGTGCATACAGCACCGAGCACAATAGAGCTTGATCTTGGTTGGGCCTCTAGGGACTACAATAACAATAATAAATAATAATGCAACCCTTCTGCCTGGTGTCAACAATAAAAAAAGAGTTAGGTTCAATGTCTACGGGTCCTTCAAAAATATTAAATATTATACGCTTGTGCCCCCACCCAGAAACATGGGAAACTAAATTACCTCTCCTAGATGCTCTGAATAAGCAGCATTTTCACAAGCACTGAGTTTTGGGGTTTAAAACAAAGAGAACTTTACTGGAGATGGGGAAAAAGGTGACACAATAAACTTGGAAACAGCCACAATTAATAAATCTCTTCAGTAAGACTCCCCAGGCTGTCTTGGCAGTAATCTTCACCTCAGTCTTCCTCATATGACTGAGAGTGTCAGATGCATTGTAACCTCTTCCCTGCTCCCCAGTCACAGTTTCCTTGTCCAAAGTTGGCAGAATCCAAGAACTCAGGCAGGCCTGTCTCCAGCACCGAAGGGAAGTGTGTTATCTGGGCAGTAGAAGTGATTTCAGCTTTGATTGCTGGGAAGAAGGATTGTAATAGGGTGAAACCCCATCATGGCCTGGAAAAGGTGTGGGGGAGGGCTAATAGTCTATTAATGATAGCACAGGTGCAATAGATGCACCTAATTCATTGTTTCTCAGTCAGAGGGGTGAGACTGGGAGGCTACAGGTGATAACTTAACTGACATCTGGGCCTCATGAAAGGGGAGAAAGTTCACTCTGAAAAGAGGAACCAAAGGTCCACAGGAGAGCAGATGCTTCTGGCAGGCAGCCTAGGGACTAACGGGGAAAAAAGACTCTAGAGTAGGAGGTTGAAGACAGAGCCCTGAGGAAGGGCTGATTGTTGAGAGGCTTTGGGACATTAATTTGAGCTTTTGTTCCCCCAGAAGGGCTCTGATGTAGATCCTTTTCAGCCAGAGGGCTGAATTACACACAGAGGCAGATGCCCTGCATGAGGCCCTGGTGACAAAGACACCTGAAGCATTGGCTCTGATGTAAAGAGATGCTCTTCGGAGGCAGGGGTCCACACCTCAGTCCTTCAGCTAAGTTGCTGCTCTCTGGGGCTTCAGCACAACTTGTCTCAGCTCAGCTTACTACCTCAAACAAGGCTCATGGCCACGCTAAGCATTCAGAAAGATCAGTGGCATATGGAGCCTCTCACAGGTCTTCGCACAAGCAGGGAACTCCTAGCCAAAAGACAGAAACTGCTCTTCCTCTCCATTAAGCCCTGTCCAGGCTCCCGTATGCAACTGTGCCTGCCTCTGCTCTTTGCCCAAGTGACCTCTCACCTCAGGTATGTTTAATGGAGTTCTTTCTCATGGTCCTTCATTTCCCAGCAAGGATAACAGCATTGTATAGCCCCCAAACGCAAAACTCCTTTAGCACACAGCTGGGCCAACGCTGTGTGCTAATTGGGCCGCATGTAGCCCATGGGTTGTGGGTTTAGAACCACTGCCATAGAGTTAACCGTATTATAACATTAATGCCCAGTGAAGGGATGCATGGTTCCAAGGTACTATTCTGATCAGCACCCAAAAAAAGTGGAATCATATATAGCAGGTGATATTAAAAACTCAGCATTCGCTGCCCCTGATGCTATCTATAACTGTGATGCCTTCCTGTATTAGAAGAGGCCACATCACTGTGCTATGGCACATGCTGAGTGTATGGTGGTGATCGCAGTATTTAGATTATCCACATTTCCAAAAGGCAGCTAAACATCTCATGAAAACGGGGCCTTCTTGTGACATCTCAGGAATGAGAGGAGGGGCTGAAAATATCCATGAGCAAGCTTTTGCCTGCTGCAATATGTATAGATGCATGAATAAGGACAACGAGGGGACCAAAAAGCTGAACAAACTTGCTCCATTAAGGCTGACTTCCATGTTCAGAACAGATCTTATTTGACATGAACTAGTTCACCCTCCCATAAACTGGACGTGCCATGGCTGATGCACTGGGGCCATGATGCTGGCTATTCTGAATGATTACCAGCCTCCACTACCTTCACAGCTCCACCTCGCCGTGTGTTCCCCATTGAGTGGTCCCTGCTGTTCCCGAGCTAAAGCTACTTTCTGGAGCCTGGCCCATTTCTTACAGGAGTTGGCCTTCATCATGACTAAATCCATTAATAAAATCAATCTCCACATTGCTCTTTGGAGATCTTTTCCCAGCTGTATTTGATTCCTACCAGTGTTTTCCCACTGTGACTTTGACAATCTAGAGGCATGTGAATGGGACAAAACAGGACGATTATAAACAGGAAAGGGTTCAAAAAAGAGCTACAAGAATCATCTGAGGTCCATAAAATCTGCCTGAGAGAGACTAAAGGAACTCTATCTACTTCACTTAACAAAGAGATGGGTTAACAGGTGAACCGATCACGGTCTATAAGCACCTACATGGGATGAAGATTCTGATAGGAGAGTGCTCTTTAATCTAGCAGACAGAAGCATAGCAAGACCCTGATTGCTGGAAACTGAAGCTGGACACAGTCCAGCTAGAAATAAGCCTCAACATTTTAATTGTAGGGTATTAACCACTGGAACAACTTATCTAGGGATGTGGAGGATTCTCCATCACTTGAAATATTTACATTGAGACTGGTTGTCTTTCATATAGAGATACTCCAACTCAGGGATGGGCAAACTTTTTGGCCCGAGGGCACATCTGGGTATAGAAATTGTATGGTAGGCCATGAATGCTCACAGTATTGGCGGTTGGGGTGTGGTGTGGAGTGAGGGCTCCAACTGGGGATAGCGATGAGGCACTGGGAGACAGGAGGGTGCTCTGGGCTGGGACCGAGGAGTTCAGAGGGAGGGAGTGGGATCAGGGCTGGGGCAGAGGGTTGGGGTGTAGGAGGGGGTCAGGGGTGCAGGCTCCAGGTGGTGCTTACCTCAAGCAGCCCCAGGAAGCAGTGGCATGTCTCCCCCTCCAGCTTCTAAAGGGAGGTGCAGTCAGGCATCTCTGCATGCCACCCTGTCTTCAGGCTCCGCCCCTGAAGCTCCCAAGGGCCACAGTTCCCAGCCAATGGGAGCTATGGAGGCAGCGTGCAGAGCCCCTTGGCAGCCCCTACATGTAGGAGCTGAAGGGGGGACATGCTACTGCTTCTAGTATCCATGTGGAGTGGGGCAAGCCCCCAACCCCACTCCCCAGCTGGAGCTTAAGGGCTGGATTAAAACATCTGGAGGGCCGGATGTGGTCTCTGGGCTGCAATTTGCCCACCTCTGCTCTAGCTCAAGCAGAAGTTATGGACCTGATGCAGGAACCTCTTGGTGAAATTCTCTGGCCTGTGTTATAGCAGAGTTCAGACTAGATTATCATAATAGTCCCTTCTGGCCTTAAAAAAAAAATCTCTGAATGAAAAAGACCATGTGAAGCAGATATCAGAACACTAAGTGGCCCAAAAAGTGCCACCTCCAACCAAACACATTGGGTTGTTCTGTGTCCTGGCTCTAAACCTTAGAGAACACATCTATCAGGGCTCTGCATGGTACTGCCAGGGATATTGCCCATTACATGATTTGTCCGTATTTAGGCTTAGCCAACCTAAGCTGATTGCAGGTCCTTAAAATTGCTTTTGTGCCATGAACACTTAACGCTAAACCTCTTTTAATTTGCACCGTGCTACTCAGAGAGATCATATCATTCTTCAGCAATGTAAATTCCCAATCTGGCAGCATTAGCCTTTTTTTTTTTTTAATAATAATAATAATTAAAAAAAAAGAATTTAGTAAGGATTTGAGTTTCTTTATTGAGCTTTTATTGTCCAGCCTTGTAACTGAATCACTCTGCTGTGACAGCATGACCAGGGGCTCTTATTAGCAAATTCTGTAAATAATGGCCTTGATCCCTTTATGAAAAAGCATTGTGGAGGGAATAGTTAAGCCTAGCTAAAAATGAAGCCCACGCAAAAATAATTACAGATTCCAAAATATTTAAAACTTCTGGATGCCCCCCGCCATGCCCCCCTACTGCCATTCAACTGCTCGAAACCTTTCTTGTTTGCTGTGTTGTGACAACATATCATATGCAATGTGATCTCCATGCAGGAACCATTCTGAGAATAATAGCCCTGTCTCTCAAAGCAGCAGAGGGGTTTTGGACCACTGCTGTCACTTCCCCTGACATGTGATTTTGTATTTACTTGTTACCACAAGTGACCTCAACATGAAACTTTACAGCCTGATCTGAACACTATTAAAGTCTTTCCATTAACTTTGGATCAGGTCCTTAACAAGTCACTTACATTAGTTTGGTATGTTATGCCCTGAGATGGGCATATTATTAAGTATGTGTACTGCAGTAGCAGCCCACGGCTCCAATCAGGATCAAGGCCCCATGGCACTGGACACTGCACAAACACACAGGAAGGAAGACATGGTCCTTGTACCAAAGAATGCATATGTCTTACTTTGGAGGGTATCTCTGTGTCTTTGTGGGTCTTTTCTATTTAGTTTGGGGCAAGGACCATCTCTTGTTATGTGTTTCTACAGCACCTAGCACACAACAGGACCCTGATTAGTACCAACAATGAATAATGGTAAATAAAGGAGTATGAGAATAATGATCATAAGTTCCAGTAATGATGTTGGTTAATAAGCTGTCTGCATGCACAACTTGATGGCTTTAAACTACAGGTCTGATCCAAAGCTCTCTGAAATCAATGGAAATCCTGGGAGTCTTGAGTGGGCTTTCGATCAGGGCCTTAGGGCTTTGATTTATTTTTGTAACCACTCAGTAACTTAGTGAATCATCTCTCCACCCGTCCCACGGCATTGACAATGCTTAGGTCATTCATTTCTTGCAGGCATCATGGATGGAGTAGGTCTTGAGGAATAACTTGAAGTGGAAGAGAACAGAGACCTGACAGATTAGTTCAGTTCCGTGCTCATGGCCAGCATGGAAGGAAGCAGGGAGATCTTTGTGGAAGGAATTTGTGGGGCAAATGGAGGAGCAAAGCAGATATGCAGGAAGAGGAAGAGTTGGGAAGAGCCTTAAAGACTGTGATAAGAAACTTGAACTTGATGGAGTAGAAAAGAAGGAGCCAGCCCCTTAGAGTCTGATTGAAACAAATCTCACAACAGTCAATGGTAACAATCCCAATGGCATCAGTGGATGTTGTATCAGGCCCTCAAAGCGGGTAGTGACGTACTCAGAGTGATGGGTAAGGAAAGTGATCTTGGCAGCTATGTTGTGTATGGACTAAAGAGGGGAAGTGGAATAGGATTTTGTGGATGTTGGAAAAGTCAGGGAGCAGAAGCTTTCAGTAATCAAGCAATGAGACAACAAGGCTTGGATAAGAGATGAGATGTGGACAAGAACTGACCAGATGAGATGATAGAGGTTTAGACAAGAATTCATATGTAGAGACAGAAATTAAAGGTAAGAAAGGTAATGGAGGAAGAAGCAACAGGGTTGGACACTGCCTGGACATGTGGAATGCAGGGAGTCAAAGATGACACTCAGTCTGAAGGCATGAATGACGAGGAGTTTTGTGCTGCCAGCAACAGTGACGTACAATAGGGGAGTGGGGAGGAAAGATCAAGAGTTCGCTTTTGGCCATGTTAAGTTTAAACTGAGGGCAAGACATCCAGGAGGAGATACCTGAGGGTAATGCTCAGATGTGGGAGTGGATAGAGTATGGAACCAGGTTGGGACTGGCGAGGTAGACCTGAGAGATGTTGCAGCTGGGTGACTGGATGATATCCACCCAAAGAAAGGGGTGTAAAGGGGGAATGGTTAGAGCCTGTAGGCACCGCAACTGAGAGTAGGAAAGGGCTGGAGATAGATTATGAAAGCAGATCCAGAACCATAGGAGGGTAGAGGAGCTCAGTGCCTCTGAGGATCAGGCCTGTAAGGAATAATGAACTCCAAGTCCCATTGACATGAATGACAAAACTCCCAGTGACTTCAGTGGACACAGAATTTCACTCTAGGTTAGGCTTTTAGTAGGCAGTTAATGTCTGGATGGAGACAAAACCAAACCCGACTAGTCCTTCACTGGCAAGAAATGCCTGACCTGTAGATCATCATTACTCTTGTGAGCTGTGGAAATTAGTTTTTAAAATGTATAGAAAAAAAGCCAATTATTTTACTGCGATTAAATTGAAAAGTTAATCTGTATGTTTCTATGGACACAGAGCTCTGTTTACAAGCTTGGTCTTTCCCTTGTGCATAAAGACTGGTGTGGTGACCAATGGGAAAGCAAGACCTCATTCTCCACATTCCATTAGCTTCATAATTCCACATTAAATGATGGTTTTAGTGCCATATGGTGCAGTCTGATACGAAGAAGAAAGTACCAAATGTGTATCACACATGACTTACCAGTCTGGTTTCTGGCAGGAAAAGGCACATATTGATGAAGTGAGGGTGACATTTTTAGACCTTCACTGTGATCCTCCAGGCTATAAGGTTTGCTGGGGACTGGTTTAGGTTTTTCTGAGTGGATGGCCCAGCCATAATTCCGACTTTCTGAAGTCAGTCAGAAAACCACAAAGGAGAATAGTTTCCAGGTGTTGGGACGTCCAAGACATAACTTAAATAACAACATCATCCTTACCTAATAGTCTAACCATCTTACGCATTAAGCAGAGGATGAATGCAAAATGAGGTTGAGAATTAAGGACTCTTCCATAAAGGAATACCAAGAATGTGAGTGGAAGAGGCAGCAGTAATATGATTGCCATCCATCCATTCCCTTTGCATCGGCTAACTTCCCCTGGTTTTACACGGTTATGACTTAATGTTTATCTCAAACCACAGCAAGTAAGGCATGGAAATTCACAGAGGCAGTTTTCCCCTGATTTCTTTAACTTGCCACATGATGCAGATGGAATTCCCCCATGCAGAAAAAGATTCTATATGATGGCATATCCTGACAAAATCTTCACTTTATTATTTGGATCATCCTAACGCTTAGAGGCCTCAACCAAGTTCAGGGCCCCATTATATTAGGCAGTGTACACAACATACAGTAATAACACTTACCTGTTGTACAGCACTTTTCCTGCATAGATCTCAAAGCGCTTTACAATGGATCCGTGTCCTTAACCCCATTTCACAAATGGGGACACTGAGGCACAAGGCGGGGAAGTGAGTTGCCCAACGTCACTCAGAAAAGTCATAAAAGTTCTGAGAATTGAACCTAGCTCTCCACGGGCTAGGCAACAGCCCTAGACACTAGGCAACATTATGTGCCTGAAAGGACAGTCCCCAAAAGCTTATGGGCTAAACAGACAAGACAGAGAAAGGATGGTAGGAAAAAAAAGTTGTCTTGTCCTCTTTTACAGATGGGGCACCAAGGCACAAAGAGAAAGCGACCTGCTCAAGGTGATACCGGAGTTTGTAGACCTGGTCTCCGAATTTCTGAGTCCCAGGTCAGTGCGAATCTGACGTTTAGCAGATTAACATCAGTAGCAACAAGATGTGGGGTACGCAGCCCTGCCTTGGCAGCATCTCTGTTTTTATTCCACGGTTACTCCCAGAGATGAATTTTAGCTTTCGCACAGCTTTGCTAATGTTCCCGCTGTAAGACTGCCAAGCTTCCAGGTAAGATATCCAAGATAGCTGCAGGCTCATGAATACATCAAGCATAGCTCATAGGCACGTCTGAGATGATTTCTGAGAATGTGCTTTATGGGGGATATGTTGCACATGTCACACCGTAATTACAAGAAGATCTCCCTTCCCCTCTCCCATTTGTTATTAATTTTGGGTGAACTTAGGTGCATCTCAGTATGCATGAGGAATTTGAGGTTCTCTCTACCAGCAGGCAATGTGGCCCAGTGGGAGGGTGCTGCACAGTGACTGAAATGACCTGTCTTTTACTCCTGGCTCTGCCACTGACCTGCTGTGTGAACTTGGGCAAGTCACTTTATCTCTCTGTCTGTTTTCCCTTCCTCCTTTTGCCGGTCTGATCTATGTAGCTTCAAAACTCTCTGGGGTAGCGACTGTCTGCAGCATCCATGACAATAGGGCTCTGGGTGCTTCTGTAATACAAATAATGATAATAATGCTACTTTGCACTGTGATCTTGTTAAATCTCATCAGGTAAAACAGGGATAGGCTGAGTCAACACTTGGCTGGGAGATACACCCTCCCGCTGAGAAGCACAACCACTGATCTTCCAGGAAGTGGTGATGGTGGTAATTCAATAGATGTCACTTTTTCCTATAACTGTGTCGGCTCTGAGCTTTTTCCTATAGTGTCCAGCTGTTACTGTAACACGGCAACGGTGTGGGGGTCTACCATAGAGCAGACACTTCCTTACCTCCGTGGAGGCCCTGGCTTCCAACCCTTCCCGGCTGAATCAATCATTTCCAAAAAGGTGAAAAGGCCACAGTCAATGCTTTAACTGGTCCTCTAGGATCAGTTGAGCTTCCATCTGGCTCTCAGTGGAACTCCCGCAGCCCAGCAGGGGAGCAGGCCGCTACTCACCTCCTTCCCCTATGATGCAGCAGGCAGCCAGCAGGGGAGCTGCAGAAGATGGACGTGATGTACCAGCCTGCACCAGGAAAGCCTTGCATAGACCCTGCCATCACAGTGAATGGCCGAGCCCTCCAGGCAGTGGACAAGTTCACCAACCTTTGCAGTACACTGTCATGTGCAGTTCACATCGATGATAAAACCAAAGCAAGCGTGGCCGTTGGCAGACTGTGTACAAATGCATGGGAGTGCAGAGGCATTAGTCAACAAACAAAATGGCAGGTCTACAAAGCCATTGTGTTGCCAACTGTTATGTATGCATGCGAAACCTGGACAGTGTACAGACACCATGTTACGAAGCTGAATCACTTTCCCATAGTCTGTCTGAGGAAACTGAAGAGGAAAAGATGGTGAGACATGGTTCCAGATACTGAGGTTCTCATACGGGCAGGCATTCCAAGCATCCATATTCTGTTGATGAAATCACAGGTGAGATGGGCAGGCCATGTCACCAGAATGGCAGATGAGTTACTGGCAAAGAAGATCTGATGCGGTGAGCTAAAGTGTGCTCAGGGAGGCCAGAAGAAATGTTTCAAAGGCTCCCTCAAGTTATCCTTGAGGCATTTCAACATTGACTGAGAGTTTTGGGAAGATCTTGCTCATGATTGTTATACTTGGTGATGTCTCATCCATACTGGAGCTACCGCCTGTGAGTGGAAGAGAACTGTTGAGGCAGAGCAGAAGCACCAGCAGCATAAATCCAGTATCAGCAGCATGACTGCTGTTAATCCAATCAGCTAGAGCAACAGCTCTTGTTCAGTGTGCCACAGACAGGTCAAAGGTCAAATTGACCTGATCAGCCACTCATGTGTTTACAGAAACCAAACCAACCCGCAACGTCATGGTCATCTTCGAACTCGAGGGATGAACAACAGCAACAACCCAGCCTGCGTCTTTGGAAGAGTCAACAGCTGTTTAGAGAGCTCCTGGCTCACCCTTCAAGGCTGCAGGGATGGCAGAGAAAAGCACCTGGGGAGGCCATGCCTGTAGCACCTGATTCAAACACTTCACCTTCAAGAACGAGGACATTTTCAAGTCATAATCAAATATACATTTTCCTCTGAACACAGTCACCCCCAAACAACTCAAGATCCATGAGGCTGGATCTAAACCTGCTCAGAGCAAGCCCTCGGAGGCAGAAACAACCAAGAAGAGCTGGTGCATTGTCCACACTACAGTCCTCACTAATAGAGGAGCCTCGGTGCTGGTGCAATGGGGAAAGGTGGTCGAAAGACGGGAGGACTATTGTGCAAAGAACACTGAAATCATTTCCACTTTGCAGGGCTCAAAATGGATCCATTTTCTATCTTTTGACAATTCTCCCTCACTCCCTTTTAACCAACTTTTGAACTGTGTTTTCACAAAGTTTTGTTGACTGAAAGCCAGGTTTTTTGAGACATGAAACCTATCTTTTATTATGTCAATTCTCAATGATTAAAAATGCCCTGGAACATTTTCCTCAACCAGACCATTTCTATCATGTTGAGAATTTTTCACAAAACACTGTTTTTCAAAGAAAAAAGTGGGATAAATCTATTTAATCAGCTCCATCAGGAAGTATTAAGACAAATCTGGGTGGAGAGAAGGCCAAGGAGTCAGTGTTCAAGCAGTGTCACAGTGTGGCGCTATGGAGCTGTGGTGAAGGAGATGCAGTTTTTCAGCTGAGATCTGCAGGGGAGGCACTGGGCACTTGTGAAACTATCCCAGGGCACTTTTTGCAAGAATAAAGGGCATTATCTCCATATCCTGGCTAAATGCCTTTTTGGGTAATTCCATTCTGTCTGCCTAAAATTGCTCCTGCAGTTTCATTTGGATCCAGTGGAGAAATTCTTTGGGTAAGGAAACAAGGAGTGAAAAAATGAAGAAACAAATGAAAGCATCTGCTACAGCCTGCAAGGACAGGAGGAGAGAGAGGATGAAAAATACTTGGACTAATTCTCAAGGTAAACGAAGCTACAAGAGGGTTTTAATTCACCAATTGTCTTTTGGATAGTAAAGGCAGCTAGATATATGTCATCATCATCAGGGAACAAACCTGAGACCTCCTGATCCAAAACCACAAGCCTCTAGTGCCTCAGCTAAAAACCTCAGAGTCACATTGTGTAGCTCAAGCTTAAATGTGCATCAAGATGTTTCCAAACTTACCTAGAAGATGACTGTAATAGAAAGACATAGGCACCCAGCCACACCTCCCATCAGGGGGAAAGCCATCTTGGATTGATTTCCTAACCGAGAATATGAAAATAAACAGAAACTTAGAACCTGTGATCATGAACTACTTGAATTCAGTGCCATAAGGCAAGTCCTCACTGAGTGCAGAGAAACCAGGGTGTTAGTTTTCAAGAATGCCATGTTTTGTGACTACCAGCCGAGGAAGACATGCAGTAAGAGATCCCAAGTTCTCTCTCCTGTTGATGACAAACAACCCATGGGTGTCAACGGGAACAGGACTGGACTCCTAGTGGGAGCAGGACTGGAATCCTACTAAGTCGGGTACCATGCAAGGAAGTCTTACGATAGTGAGGAAGTAGACTGAGGAATCCCTGAAGACGCTATCATTATCATCCCATGCTGCCCATCGAAGCTCCCCATAAACACCCACAAAACTAACTTATTGTCCTCCTTCAAATCCCTTCTTAAAACTCTCCTTTGCCATGTTCCATACAAAAAATTCCACAGGGGTTAGTCTGCTGGTGTACTGAGACCACCTCTGATCTATGCTGACCCACACTGTCACTGTTTCCTTGTGCTGCCCTGGCAATCTGTCCATATCCATCTGTTTTCTCTTGTTGTATACTTAGACTGTAAGCTCTTGGGGGCAAAAACTGCCTTTTTGTTTTGTGTTAGCACAGCACCTAGCACAATGGGGTCTTGATCCATGGTTGGGCCTCCTAGGAACTACAATATAAATAAACAACAACTGGTAAGTGCCTTCTGAATAAGATCAGGTTTGCAGGGGGAAAAGTTAGGCTCTCTTTCTCAAAGAGATCCTTTATCTCAGCCAGAAGTTATTGAGCTTGATTCATACATTCCAAGGCCAGAAAGGATCATTGTGATCATCTAGTCTGAGCTCCTGGATAACACAGGCCAGAGAACTTCCCTGAAAAAATTTCTAAAGCAGCTCTTTTGGGAAAACATCCAATCTTGATTTACAAGTTGTCAGTGATGGAGATGCCACCACAACCCTTGGTAAATTGTTCCTCTGGTTAATTGTTCTCACAGTTAAAAATTTACGTCTTATTTCCAGTCTGAATTTATCTAGCTTTAACTTCCAGCCACTGGATCATGGTAGACCTTTCTCTGCTAGACTGAACAGCCCATTCTTAAATATTTGTTCCCCATAGATACTTATAGACTGTGATTAAGTCACCCCTCAACCCTGGTGGGGAATCACTGGGTGGAATACTCTAGGCTGTGTTATGCAGGAGGCCAGGCTAGATTATCACAATGGTCCCTTCTGATCTTAAATTCTATGAATCTATGAAAAGCTACTGGCAATAAAAATATCAAAGTAAGTCACAGATTCCTAATTCCAAAAGGGACTATTGTGAACCAGCCTCGGGCCCAGTAACTTCTGGCTGAGCTAGAACTCAGGCTTAGTGCTGAATTATGTGAGAGGCTTTTAGATGGCACTAAGGGATAGTTAAGTGTGGCTCAAGCAATGCAACTACAATAAAAGCTGTGTTATCCAGCACTTTATCAGCTGGAAAGCTCTGTAAACCCGCATTTCTGATCTTCATTGAAAGTGTGGTTTATAGTCTAGTTGGCGCAGGGCAGGCAGGCTCCTTACCTGGCTCCGCACGGCTTCCCAGATGCGGCAACATGTCCCTGCTGCTCCTAGATGGAGGAATGGCCACAGAGGCTCCATGCGCTGTGCCCGCTCCACCCTGCTCCAAGCGCTGGCTATGCAGCTCCCATTGGCAGGGAACCACGGCCAATGGGAGCTGCAGGGGTGGCACCTGCGGGTAGAGGCATTGTACAGAGCCAGCTAGCTGCACCTCCACGTAGGAGCAGCAGGCACAAATCACCGCTTAAAAGAAGCCACCCAAGGTGAGCACTGCCCAGATTCGGCACCCCGAAACCCCTCCCATGCCCCATCCCCCAGCCCTGAGCTCCCTCCCACACCCAAACTCCCTTCCTCTTAGTTAACTGGAATTTTTGACTTACTGCCAACCCCCATTTCCCCAACATGCCAGAGAACAAAGCTTTTACTGTATTTAGAATACAATCCTTATTCGTTATAAAATGTCAGGAATAGAGGAGACTTAATCTGTATCTCACTGTGGAACTGTTCTAATTATAGTATGTAACACTGAGGTCTACCCCACCTAATGCAGAATTCACTGAATCTATATTGTGAAGTGGAGTGCCATTTAAAGTGCATCCCTACACTGGAAAATGACTTTGCAGATGGCATTCCATGGTGCCAAGCATACTCAGTGACTCCAGCAAATGAACTTGAACTTACATGTAAATGGATTTTTTTCTAACTGTTGGCCGAGCGAGCTCAGCGAGACTTGAGAATCCAGCTGAGTTATTTTCCTCTTGTGCATCATCACCAGTAATAAAGATTCTACAAACCATAGAATGTTCTCACTGATATCTCCAAAGGCAACCCTGTTACCTTTAAATGATATCCTCACCTGACACCTGACCCTCCTGGCCTTCAGTGGGATAGCACAAGTGTAAATATTACAGTATTGTCAACCCTAAATGTTCAAAAATCATGACTCGGGCCCCAAAAATCCTGAGATTAGTTTAAAAACTATCAGAGAGGTAGCCGTGTTAGTCTGGATCTGTAAAAGCAGCAGAGAATCCTGTGGCACCTTATAGACTAACAGACGTTTTGGAGCGTGAGCTTTCGTGGGTGAATACCCACTTCTTCAACTTCAGGTAGTGAATTTCCAGGCAGGTTAATATATCTAGCAAGCATTACGATGATAACGAGGTAGTCAGTCAGAGTGATGCCCTTTCTAGCATAGAGGTGTGAAACAAGTGAGATAAAACTGTTTTGTAGTGGCACCATCACAGTCTTTGCTTAATCCTGAGCTTGATTATGTTCATAAATTTACAATGAACTGAAGCTACAGTTCTCTTTTTAAGTCTGTTCCTGAAGCTTTTTTTGCTGCAGTATGGCCCTTAAAATCTGCTAATAGTAACACAAAGAGTTAGATCGTCAATCACTCACAGGAATAAATATTAATGACTATTCACTTCCAACATCTAAATTTGCTGATCCATATTAATCTTTTCCATAGAGAACTGTCCAGTATTGAGAAATTAACTAGCAGAAGGCAGTTAGCAATAGATGAGATATATCAATACATGGTGAACTGCAAGTCAGAGAAACCATAAGAATTGGCTAGCTGATTACGTAACCTGTGATGAAGACGCTAGTGTAGAATGTGAGCGAGTTCATCAGTTTAGATTGCAATGGAATTAGTTAACTGATAATAGAAGATATACATATGAGGATGCGACTGCACGTACCTTACTGAGGAATAAATGCTCAAAATTGACAGTTAGATCTGTAGGGCGACGGACTGGACTAAGACACCCCAAACCTCGTGAAAAGACATATCATACATATCACAGAGATGGTTGAGAACAGTTAAGAAGAGAGGATTATAGATGGGAGATAATAAAATTAAGAATGAGACCAACTACGGAGTTCTGTATGTATATCTTATCCATGAAGATTGATCTAAGCAATAGGAGATATCATGTAATGACAATATACATAAGCTACTGTTTATCTGATTTCCTTAAATTATCATAGTAGATAGAAATATAAAGAAAAAATAAAAAAGTAAATAAAGAAACCCACGCAATACTTGGTGCGACGATCTTGTTAGGTCTTGTCCGTGAGCGTTAGCAGCGATCGTTGTACCTCAGTCGCTTGCTGTATGAACTATGAGATGTCATCGTGTGCCTGGATGTAAGTTGAGCATGAAGGAGCAAGTGGTATAGGTTTTCGGTTAAGTGTGTTAATGGCATATTATTTCACCATAGGTATAGAATGGACCTCCCATTAACTTGGTCCAGCGGTTGATGTGGGTGGAAGCTTTGAAATCGGGGTGGATTTTTCAGAGTCCCTCCATGTCATAATGAAGTCAATTGAAGCAGTAGGAGGCAACGTGAGTGATTCAGACTGGAACGTATTGTTCCAATCAACGCATAAAAAATATTGCATATTGATTGGCATGGGCCCGTACCAGGTGCCACTATCATGGAGATATAATCGTATCAAAATTGAAATAGTGGTGTCAGGAATAAGGCACGAGTCAGCAGCAGTGTGTTGTCATCATCAGGATCTGTTCTGAAGTTTGTATCCACTGGGTGGAGTGTTGGTAAGAGAGCCTTACATCATATGGGGCTAATTGTTCTGAAGGTCACCAATGCATGTAATTTTTCAAAATCAGTGGAGAATAGTTGGGAGCTGCTGCAGGATAGTGAGTAGAGATCACATATCAGACAGCTCCTCAGTGACAGTGCCTACACACGAGATATGGCCGCAGGAATTTACCGTTGTGGACTCTTGGTATAGATAGAATAACCCTGTGGAGCTCTAGGTATGATGAATATTGATTCCCGGTTTAGTGTAGCGGAGATGTCTGAGAGATGGTTGCGTTTCTTAGTGTGTTCATGGATCTGAGGAAGTGCCTGTAAATTGGTATTGGAGATTTTCTGGATGCCTCCTTAGTCACCTTGTTATATCACAGACTCCTATTATTGAGCCTTTTGATATATGTCAGGGTGGTTTTTGAGGCTGTGGATAGCACTGCATTCTGCACGACTTAGGTTATAAGGCAAGCAATGTTGTTTTTCTACAATTTCTGCCTGTGCAGATATACCACGTCTAACCTTCCCCCCTATCCACGAGGCATGTTACTCTGTCAAAGAAAGCTATCAGGTTGGTTTGACAAGATTTGTTCTTGACAAATCCATGCTGACTGTTACTTATCACCTTATTATCTTCTAGGTGTTTGCAAACTGATTGATTAATTATTTGCTCCATTATCTTTCTAGGTACTGAAGTTAAGTACCGGGGGAAAGAGAGCTCAGTGGTTTGAGCATTGGCCTGCTAAATTGGCCTGAATTCAATATTTGTGGGGGCCACTGAGAGATCTGGGGCAAAATCAGTACTTGCTTCTCCTAGTGAAGGCAGGGGGCTGGACTCCACGACCTTTTAAGGTCCCTTCCAGTTCTATGAGATAGGTATATATCTCCATAAGCTCTAGTTGCAAGCTGACTGCTCTGTAATTCCACAGGCTGTCCTTATTACCCTTTTTATAGATTGGCACAATATTTGCCCTTTTCCAGTCCTCCAGAATCTCTTGCCTCTTCTATGACTTTTTGAAGATAATTGTTAATGGCTCAGATATCTCCTCAGTCAGCTCCTTGAGTATTCTAGGGTGTATTTCATCAGGCCCTGGTGACATCTAACTTGTCTAATTTTTAACTTGTTCTTTCCCTCTGATGTTCTTCCCCATTTTAGCCTCTGATCCTACATCATTTTTTTCTGGCATTCACTATGTTAGACATCCAATCACTACTAACCTTTTAGGTGAAAACTGAAACAAAAAAGTCATTTAGCACTTCTGAAATTTCCACATTTTCTATTACTGTCATCCCACCAAGCATTGAGTAACATTCTGTTCTTGTTCTTCCTCTTGCTTCTAATATATTTGTAGAATGTTATCCTTTATGTCTCTAGCTAGTTTGCTTTTGTTTTGTGCCTTGGTCTTTCTAATTTTGTCCCTACCTATTTGTGCTATTTGTTTATATTCATCCTTTGCAATTTGACCTAGTTTCCACTTTTTTAGGACTCTTTTTTTGAGACTTAGATCATTGAAGATCTTCTGGGCAAGCCAAGGTGGTCTCTTGCCATACTTCCTATCTTTCCTACACAGTGGGGTAGTTTGCTCTTGTGCCCTTAACAATGTCTCTTTGAAAAATCGCCAGCTGTCTTGACCTGTTTTTCCTCTTTGACTTGCTTCCCATGGGATCTTACCTACCAGATCCCTGAGTATGCTAAAAACTGCCTCCTTGAAATCCATTATCTTTAGTGCGCTGTTTTTCTCCTACTATGCCTTAGAATCATGAACTTGACCATTTCATGATCACTTTCACCAAAGCTGCCTTCCACTTTCAAAATTATCAACTAGTTCCTCCCTAATTGTCAAAATCAGAGCTAGAACAGCGTCTCCCCTAGTAGCTTTCTCCACCTGATGAAATAAAAAAAAATGTCTCCAATACATTCCAAGAACTTGCTGGATAATCTGTGCCCTGCTGTGTTATTTTCTCAACAGATGTCTGGGTAGTCGAATATCAGACGGGTAGCTGTGTTAGTCTGGATCTGTAAAAGCTGTAGTTGAAGTCCCCTATCACCACCAAGTTCTATGCTTTGGATGATTTTGTCAGTTGTTTAAAAGTCTCATCCACATCTTCTTCCTGGTTTGGTGGTCCGTAGTAGACCCCTACCATGACATCACCCTTTTCTCTTTACCCAAAAACTTTCAGTAAGTCTGCCTCCTATTTCCATCTCAGCCTTAGTTGAACTATATACATTTTTAATATATAAGGCAACTCCCTCTCCCTTTTTCCCTGCCTGTCCTTCCTGAGCAAGCTGTATCCTTCTATACCAATATTCCAGTCATACGTATTATCCCAACAAGTCTCCGTGATGCCAGCTATGTCATAGTTGTGTTTATTTACTAGCATTTCAATTTCTTCCAGCTTATTCCCCATACTTCTCACATTAGTATACAGACATATAAGATACTGATTTAATCCCCTTTCCCAATTCTGTCTTGTCTCTCCTTTATCCTTGCTATAACAGCCCATGCTCCCCCCACATTCCGAGCCTTCTCCCAGGTCTCCATGTTTTTGACCTACCTGTGGGCTTTTGTCACTTGCCCCCATTGAACCTAGCTAAAAGCCCTCCTCAGTAGGTTAGCCAATCTGTATCCCAATATGCTCTTCTCTGTTCCTCCATAGGTGGACCCCGCTTCTGCTCAGCAGTCCTTCTTCCCAGAACAGCATCTCATGGCTAAGGAAGCTGAAGCCTCTTGGTGATACCATCCTCACAGCCAAGTATTCACCTCTAGGATACATCTGTCTCTGCCGAGGCCCCTACTAGAAGGACTGAAAAGAACACCACTTACACCCCCAACTCCTTCACTCTTACTTCCAGAGCCCTGTAGTCACTTCTGATCTGCTGAGGGTCAGACCTTGCAGTATCATTAGGGCCCACATGGATGAATGTACTTGGGTCACATTTTCAGGTTTTTCTCTGCAACCACAAGGGCTGGGGAAATGTTTTTCTTAAAATAAAGAAAGTTGAGATTCTCCGGTAATCATAAAGTCACAAGAGTTGGTAACACTTGTCATAAATAGATAGCTAAGAGTTAATGTTTCTTTTACCGGTAAAGGGTTAACAAAGGGAACCAAACACCTGACAAGAGGACCAATCAGGAAACCGGATTTTTTAAAAACTTAAGGGAGGGAATTTGTGGGTCTTCTTTGTCTTGGGTCTGTGTCTTTTGTCTGTCTCTCAGCTATGAGAAGCTTCTTTCTATCTTTCTAATCTTCTATTTATCCAGACTTGTACAGGTAAACAAATATAGGCTTTTATGTTGTTTTGGTGTAATTTACATGTGTGTAACTTGCTGCGAGTAAATTGTATCTCTTTTGAATATGGTGTTTTATCTCATTTTTTCTTTTAAGCAATTGATCCTGATATTGTCATCTTGATCAAGAAATTTTGATGTCTCTTTTTCTCTCTTTTTTTATATAAAGTTTCTTTTTAAGACTTGTTGAGTTTTCTCTCTGGTATCTAAGGAACAAGGGAGGGATTCTCTTGTGTTAAGATCTACGGAGGATAAGCTCTGCAGCACCAGGGAATTGTGGAAGGGGGAAAGACGAATAGAATCATTTTCTGTTTCTTGTATTTCGGGGTTTCTCTCTTTTGTGGAATAGAGGAAATATGCTACTTGGTATGTGATGTAAAGAGATTGCATCAATACTCTCAGTTATCCAGAGAGGAAGTCAGGGTGGGAGAGGAGGGGAAGGGAAGTGGACAGGTAGTTTCGCCGTTGCCGGGAGACTCCAGAGCTTTCTGTGTCTTGGGGTTCCCTCCAGGAAAGTTGGGGACCAGAGCGAGGCAGGCGCTGTAATTCCTGTCTGGTGGCAGCGAGATAAGATCCAAGCTGGTAATTAAGCTTGGAGGTTCATGCTAAGCACCCAGATTTTGGACGCTAAGGTCCAGATTTGGGAGAAAGGCTTATGATAACACTGGTGATTGGTGCCTACTAAACCAGTCTCTCGATCTACAAAAGAAGGATTGGACTCTGGGTCACTCCTCTCTCAATTCACTGCTGGTACTTCAGGGCTAAAAGCAGTGAAAACCAGCTTGGAATTAAAGTCAGCAACTGAAAACAATTGGGGAGTTCAGGGTGGTGGTCAGGGGGTGGGCGTGTGGATAGGGGTCGGGGTGGTCAGAGGGTGGGGAACAGGGGGGATTGAATGGGGGCATGGGTCCTGGAGGGCAGTCAGGAAGTAGAGGAGGGGTTGGATGGGCTGGTGGGGGGCAGTCAGGGGCAGGGGTTCCGGAGGCGGTCAGGGGAAAAGGAGCAGGGAGGTGGATGGGGCAGGGATCCCGGGGGGGCTGTTAGGGAACAGAGGGGTTGAATGGGGCAGTAGTCCTGGGGAGGGGGCCGTCAGGGGTTAAGAAGCAGGGGGGTAGGTGGTGGGGGCCAGACCATGCCTGGCTGTTTGGGGAGGATCCCATTAGGACCACGTTTGAAAAAGGAGATCACAGTATAGAAAATATTGAGACCCAATGCTCTTATCTACTATCCCAACCTACACAAAACTACTTCTGTCTACAAAGTATCTGCTATACTATTGGGAGTAGAGCTGGTCAAGAATTTTCCGATGGAATGTTTTTTCTATCAGAAAATGCTAATTTGTTGAACTCAAAACTTTCTGGCAGGAAGTGCCAGTTTTGATAGAATTTTGTTTAAAAAAAAAAGGAAGAAATATTTTGCTAAGGTCAAAGTGTTTTCTGCATGGTTCTATGTACTCTCTGCCTCTGTGTGTGTTTGTGTGTAAATGTGTTTGCACTTTAAACAACATGATCACTCCATATCTGACCTCTGAATCCACATCCTCAAAGGAAACCTGAACAACACTTTCAAAAAATGAGCCTAGGGGTATGGCTACACTTGGAATTTCAAAGCGCTAAGTGTGAGTGTGGTCGGAGCGGCAGCGCTGGGAGAGAGCTCTCCCAGCACTGCACGTAAACCACATCCTTTACGGGTGTAGCGTGCAGCGCTGGGAGCCGCGCTCCCAGCGCTGCCGCCCTGATTACACTGACGCTTTACAGCGCTGTATCTTGCAGCGCTCAGGGGAGTGTTTTTTCACACCCCTGAGCGCGAAAGTTGCAGCGCTATAAAGTGTGAGTGTAGCCCTACCTTAGGAGCTTAAATTTGTAATTCTGTTAGACACCAAACATCATGGACTCAACAAAGACACTGATTTTATGTCTCATTAGTATTACAACAAACTTAACCCCCTAATTCTTTGTCCTGTGACTGCAGAGGTGTTAATTGCCCAGTTAATTCTGAAAGGCTTCTTGCAACGTGTGTTAACTCCTTATGCTTAACAGTCAGTTCCACCTTAAATTTAGTTGTGATACTCTGAGGACCTTTCCCAGAGCTGAAGAAGAGCCCTGTGGAGCTTGAAAGCTTGTCTCTTTCACCAGTGGAAGTTGATCCAATAAAAGATATTACCTCACCCACCTTATGCCTGTGTATATATAACAGTTATAGTCACTCCCCTTCCTTGGACAATGATCCTTTGCCTTTGTACAGCACCTTCCACCCAACGATCTCAACAAGCCAAAAAATCATGAGTTTAGTTTGCACCCCAGTACCCCACAGAACAAATTATTGTTACCCACATTTTACTAAGGCACAGAGACATCAAGTGACTTGCTCAGCATCATATTGGAAACTTGCAGCCCAGCTTGGAATAAAGACCACACCAGCTCCCGCAGTTGTGCCTTCACCACAAGACCATGTTTTCATCTTACAGAATAAGGCTGGTTCGAAGCCCTTCAGGCTGGGGCTTTCAAACAAACCCAAAGGCATCAGGTACCCAATTCCCACTGAATTTCAATGAAATCTGGACACCTAACTCTCTCATTTGAAAACCACAGCCCGCATTCCGCGTGGGGGAGTACACCCTGACCAGACCTATCGACTGGCTCTTTGTTTTTCACCGCCTAGGCCTGTTCCAATGCAGCACCGGAGTCAGGGAGGGTAAATGAGTAGGAATGGAGTGATGCCTACAACAAAATTGGCAACGGTTGGGCCATTGGTTTATCAAGACCACTGGCCATTTTGTTGTCTCGTTGTTTCCTTGTCCCCCTCTCTGTCTATATCCACCTATTCTCTTTTTTATATATATATTTACATTATAAGCTCTTTGGAACAGGAACCATCTTTTTGCTCTATGTTCGTACAGCCCCAAGCACAATGCGGTCCCATTCCACAATTACCACTCCTAGGCATTACTGCGCTACAAATAATAAATACTAATAAGAGAGTCACCAGAGTAAATGGTCAGCACTTGAGAGCATTGTTTAACCCCGGTGTGAAAGCATGTCCTGCCCTTGGAGTTCAATTTACAGATCAGGATTTCCGTGTTCAGATCCTTTCAGCAAAGGTACCTCTTCCCCCCTACCAGCCGACAGTGTGGCACTCACTTCACTGGCTACTTTCTCTCCCTTCCAATCCAGTGATGGGGATTTCCTCATAGCTGCTAGACTTCAATCCTACACTGCAGGGCAACATATTTTTCTCCTTCCAATCACCCATTTTTAGAATTGTTTCCTAATTGTATGCAGATTTGCCCCCCTCCTCTCCTCTTCCTCCTATTGTAATTGATCAGGGGCCAGAACAGCTGTTGGCTATTTTCTCTTCCTAAGAAGCATGCAGTAATTGCATGTATGGACTCCAAATCCCTAAACATTTAGTAAGGTGAAGGATTTGAACGAGGGCCAGTTCTTTTTACAGGGCTGGTACCAGCAGCAATGGTAGGCATTTAAATCATTGGGCGGGGGGTGGGGCGGAATTAGCTGATATGCACTTTTTTGGAGTGGGGGGAGGGAACCCAGCTAACCCAAGCAGCTCAAACAGTTGGAATCCATCCCACTCTTGAGCATTCAAATTATGCCCTCACTAAATTGAGTGGCAGGGTTACTGCTTGCACTTGCCCTTATCTCCCATCAGGCAGATTTTTGTATGGCACGTAGTGATGCAAGAATCTCCATGAAGATCTTGATCCTGCTCCCATTCCAGTCAACAGAAAAGCTTCCGTTAGCTTTACTGATGCAGCCGCCAAGCCGTAAGAGCTAACTTGTTTCTAGCCATAACGTGGCATGTAGGGGAGTCAAAGGGAGTAAGTCCTCCCCGACTGCTATGCAAACAGTATTAGATCTCATCTGTAGCTCTTCCTCCACCCAGTAGCAAGTGGGAGGGGCCAGGAGTGGGCAGAGCTACATTTCTCTTCACCTCCCCTACAGACCAGCCACTGAAGCTGGCAGGCCATGCAGAAGAGAAGGATAAAGGGAGTGTTGCAAATTGCTCCCACCCATCCCAATGCAACAGACTCACATCCTCTGTGGATCAGGCCAAAAGGTTGACACATAACATACGCAGATCAGTGGGGTAAACATGTACATATGGCTGCATACTAGTAAGTGTCATTCTGGCCAGCTGCACACACTATCCACTGATTGTTCTCTTGCTTACGCCAGTGGATCTTCCCCTGAGTGCAGTGGAGTTACTCCTGCTGTATTTCACTTATTCATTTAGATTTTTGTTGGTACTTTGCAATAGCAGAGTGCTCCAGCACTCTGGAGGTCCCTGGAAGTCTTTTAATAGTAAGTAACAAGTAAGTAAAAAAGATCTTTCATTCACCACCACCACCTTCCCTGACCAATCAAAGCAGATAACTCAACAAGAACATAAACATACCAAAACATACATCACCTTCCCAACACAATCTCCACACCCCCATTACCCAGCCCTACCCAACACTACAGATGGTTAGAAAAGAAATGAAGGGTATTTTCCATGCGAAATTTCAAATTTGTGTTGAAAAAAAATAATCAAAGAACAAAATATTTTGGCTGAAACAGTTCAATTCGGAAGTCCCGCTGTGGAGCCTCATGGGAGTTCTAGTTTGGGTGCCTCAGGCTCCCATTCCCTTCTATAGGCCAGGTTTCCTGGCCAGACTACATCTCCCATGTTGCACCAGGGTGGAACGTCTTGATGAGGGGAGATGGTGTATTATGGGAGTCCCTGGCTGTGGTGCATCAAGAGAGCCATAGTCCAATTAAGCCAACAGAACTACAGCTCCCATGGAGACTGTGGTGGCATTTCTGAATCAAAATACACCGCTATCTCAATGTAACGCCACCCAATATAACACAAATTTGGATATAATGCGATAAAACAGTGCTCCGGGACAGGGTGGGGCTGCGCACTTCAGTGGATCAAAGCAAGTTCAATATAACATGATTTCATCTATAACGCGGTAAGATTTTTTTGGCTCCCAAGGACAGCATTATATCGAGGTAGAGGTGTATTTCTGATTTTGGCACAATAGTTAGGTTTTCAGAGGGAATGAACAGACCAGGACAATTATCGAATGATCCATCTCCTGTCATCCAGTCCCATCTTCTGCCAGTCAGAGGTTTAAGGACACCCAGAGTATGGGGTTGTGTCCCTGACCATCTTGACTAATAGCCATTTATGGGCCTATCCTCCATGAAGTGATCTAATTCGTCTCTGAATCCATTTATACTTTTGGCCTTCACGATATGCCCCAGGATGGAGTTCCACAGGTTGACTGTGCGGGGTGTGAAGAAGTACATCTTTATATTTGTTTTAAACCCTGCTACGCATTAATTTCATGATGTGACCCCTGATTCTTGTGTTATGTGAAGGGGTAAACAGCACTTCCCTATTCACTTTCCCCACACCAATCATGATTGTAAAGACTTCTGTCATATCCCTTGTTGGTGGGTGATTGAGGCTGATTCACTGACAAAACAAAGGCAGGAGCTGACGGCTCCATAGATTAGTGTATCCAACAGAGAGGGCAAGACTAAATGGTGCTCGGCCTTAACGGCAAAGACAAGGAGCTTGTGTTTAATGTGATGGAGGAAGGGGAACTGGTGGAGGGTTGCAAAGAGCGTGCTGATGTGGTTGCAGTACTGCCACGCCCAGCTGATCAAAAATCATCAGATTTTTTTTTTAAACAACCGATTTGAGGTTCTTTTTATTTTCCTTCTATTTTCTGTGCCTCCAGGGGCCTCCCACTTCACATTTTCCATTTTTCTTCACTGCCATGAGAGCAAGAAACGTACTGATTCTGAAAACTGAAAACTGAGATTCTTGTGATTCCAGCATTTGGGGTTTTAAAAAAAACACCAGATAGCATGAGACTCCCAATACAACCGTGAGGGTTGGCAATGCTGTGGTTGGAATGGCAAGCCAAGCCGCAGAATGGTCTGAAGAGGTGCAGTGTAGCTGGCGGAGAAGAGCTGATGACACGCCTTGATTTACAAGATAATGAGGGTCTGAACAAGACCTGAACAGATAGGAAAAGCTTAAACTTACAAATGTCCTGTAAGTAGAAGTATCAAGACTTGGACAGGGCCTGGAGGTATGGGTCTAGAAAGAGGACGAAGTCGAAGATGATGCCCTGATTATCAGCTGGATTCATTGGGAAGCTGGTAGTGATATCTGTGCTGGTGGAAAAATTAGGAAAGAGGAGAGCTTTGTTAACAGTGTTGAAATGAACTTCACTGATAGATTTTTACATTCTGCTGAGACACCAGGCTAGATTCTGGTATCAGTTACTCTGGAATCACAGCTGAGGAGTGTCTCCAGATTGCAGGATTGGCCTCAGGGAAAATGTTACCTGGACAAACTCGTTTTTTGGTGCCCCTGAGCTCTGTGGGCATGGTGCCCCCCTACCATTGCCCCTAGCCCTGTGAGCTCCCCACTCCCCCATTGCCCTTAACCCCTGCACTGCCCCCCTCACCCCAACCCCTACACTCCTCTTTCTCTCCCCTCCTGCACCCACAATCCGTGCCGCTCTCCTGTGTCCCCTTCACCCCAACCCCTGCACCTCCCTTCTGCATCCCCAACCCTGTCCCTCAACCCTGCCCCCATAACCCATGACCCCGTTCAGCACCCATAATCCCTGCACTGTGCCCCCTTCTCCCATAACCCCTGCACTCCCCTCCTGCACCCCTAAACCTGCCTTCCTTCACAGCCTGCTAGGGGGCATGGAGGAACATCAGGGGAGGATGAGCAGTATCTGTGTGTGACCCTCCTCCCCACGTTTCTCTTCTGGGAGGAATCAGGGAGAAATCTGGGCTCCCCCCTACGCGGTGCTCCCCAGGGAGCAGTTTCTGACACTCCAGACCTACAAATTACACAGCCATTGCAATAGGAGCCATCACAATAATTATTGCAAATCCCTTCATTCTACTCCTAATCCAGGGTTCTTCAGGCACAGAATCCACACCTCGCGATAAGCAACAATCTACTCTGTCCTGCAATCTTTATATTGTTTCCACAGAAACATATTTTTAATACTTTGGCCAAAGTTTCCAAACTTATGTGCCGAGTGTTAGGCACCTAAATCCATAAGTAGTCATTCAGATAAAGACGGCCTGAGTAGTAGAGGTGGAAAGCATCCACTGAAGTCAATGGGAATGGCTGGGCAAGCAGCACTTTGAAAGCCAGCCCACTTTTTAGGTGGATCCAGCTCTTCAAGAACAGGTTCTTTAGAAACGCCACGGGGAAAGAGGGTCAAGATTCCTAAGAAGGGATTCAAATTCCTTGCTACTGTGTATAATATCATAAAAGTAGAAATGTAACTTTAGTCAACTAATTAGTGTAGATAATATAGCCTAGTTTACCATTCCCAACAGTCAGAATTCAACTCTGCTTAGTTACCAGCATGATCTTGACTTGAACCTGTCTGAGGGCATGCAATATTAATGCTCAGCACATTCCAGTTCAATGTGCTTTAGAAAGGTGGATATAGAAGTGGAACGTACCACAAATGGTCATTGAGTCCAGTTCCCTGCCTTCACTAGCAGGACTAAGTACTGATTTTTGCCCCAGATCCCCAAGTGGTCCCCTCAAGGATTGAGCTTACAACCCTGGGTTTAGCAGGCCACTGCTTAAAGCATCTATCCCCATTTTACTACTGGGAAACTGAGGTAGAGAAGTTAGGGGTCTGATTTTTCAGTGGTACTGAGTGCCATTGACTTCAGCTCATGTGGCGTGTAGAGCTATCCTGAAAAATCAGACACTCTGTGACTTGCTCTAAATCATGATGAGTCAATGGTAGCAGAGTCATGAATAGAACTTAGGTCTCCTGACTTCTGGACTAATTTAAGGACCTGGATCGTGTCACCATGATTGTTAAAGAGAACTCCCCGTTGATTGCAATGGCATAATATAGACCTACGTTATTAGTATTGGGATTATTAGAAAGAGTGTGGAACAGTTCTGCATGAAATCTCAATTACCCATAGACAGAAATATTTACTGAAGGCATCATAAAAGTGTCCAGTGTGTAAAACATCCCGTTGCATGGGCTGGTACAATGGCATGCTGAACAGAACTGTAAATGTGCAAGTTCCATGTCGTGGAGTCATTGCTGGCTGAAAGTGCAGCAACACCAGAAATCTAACCTGTTGGTGATGGCTGTGCTGTGGAGTAGGGTTTATCTTGAGTTGCTCAACAGTAGAGATGGTAAGAACCCAGAATTTGCATTTTGTGGGAAATTCTGACCTTTCAAATTTTTCTTTTCATAGAATATCAGAGTTGAAAGGGATCTCAGGAGGTCATCTAGCCCAACCCTCTGCTCAAAGCAGGACCAACATCAACTAAATCATTCCAAATTGAAATGAAAAAATGAAATTCTGAAATTTTCATGAAATGAAAATTCTGATTTGGAACTTTTAAAACATTTTGTTTCTATGAGGTCAAAAGGTTTCATTTTGATAAGATCAAAAGGTTTTATTTCAATGGTGTCAAAACTATATAACATAAAATATTAATATACAGAATATTGAAATCAATGTTGAACATGATAGAGGTGAAAAGGACGTGAAGTCAAAATTATCCTTTTACCTTTTTGAAATGAGAATGTTTAAATTATTCATTTTGACTTTGTCCCATTGAAAATTTCATAAACATAAACCTCAGTGAAATCTGAAAACTTATAAGAAGCTCAAGACAAACCCTGAATACAAAAATTGACACTCGAGAGCTGCTATCACATCAGCTTAAAAACAAAGACAAAGTGTTCCAGGAATGGAAAGCTGCAAACCTGGTAAAATTCTGTGTGGGCCAAATAACACTACATTTGACATTTGTGGCCACTTCAAAAGGAACCCAGAAAAAGGAAAGAAAATTCTTCTGCAACAAACAAGTTTACATTATACATGGACTGGCAGCATTCTGGTTAGGAAACTCACTGCGAGCAACACGAAGAAGTCCCTTATGTCATGGAGGGCGAAGACAAGGTGAAGAGCAAATCCAGCCAGCGTGGAGAGAACACTGCTAGGACCAGGACTTGCCAGAAATACTCTGTCAGTCTTGCCAAAGAGGGTGGAATTGAAGGAATAAGTCCTTCTCTATTCATCAGAAAAGGAATTAAGCACATGCCTCAAGTTAAGTATATGCCTAAGTGCCTTTCCTGAATCATAGGACTGCAAGGGATCTCAAGAGGTTATCTAGTCCAGTTCCCTATACTCATGGCAAGACTAACTTTATCTAGACCATTCCTGACAGTATTTGTCTAACCTGCTCTTAAAAATCTCCAATGATAGAGATTCTACAACCTCCCTCGTCAATTTATTCCAGTGCTTAACCACCCTGATAGATAGGAAGTTTTTCCTAATGCCCAGTCTAAACCTCCCCTGCTGCAATTTAAGCCATTTGCCTCTTGTCCTATCCTCAGAGGTTAAGAAGAACAGTTCTTCTCCCTCCTCCTAGTAACAACCTTTTAGGTACTTGGAAATGGTTACCATGTCCCCTCTCAGTCTTCTCTTTTCCAGACTAAACAAATCCAATTTTTTCAATCTTCCCTCATAGGTCATGTTTTCTAGACTTTAGATAATTTTTGTTGCTCTTCTCTGGACTTTCTCCAATTTGTCCACATCTTTTCTGAAATGGGGCGCACAGAACTTACCATGCATCCCAAAATGATGTTTGCTTTTTTTTTTTTTGGCCACAGTGTTACACTGTTGACTCATATTTAGCTTGCAATCTGCTACAACCCCAGTTCCCTTTCTGCAGTACTCCTTCCTAGGCAGTCATTTTGTATGTGTGCAACTGATTGTACCTTCCTAAATAGAGTACTTTGCATTTGTCCTTATTGAATTTTGTGTTGAATAATAGAATACCAGGGTGGGAAGGGACCTCAGGAGGTCATCTAGTCCAACTCCTGGACAGATTTTTGCCCTCAATGGCCCCCTCACAGATAGAACTCACAACCCTGGCTTTAGCAGACCAGTGCTCAAACCACTGAGCTATCCATCCTGCCTAAAGGAAAAGAGGGATGTCTTCTTGAATTGGGACCTCTATATCTCTCCCTTAGGTGATACCAGTCAGACCACTGGCCTCGTTCCAGCTCCCTATATATACAGCCCTGTTCTAACTGGTAGTCTAACTGCTGAATTAGAGAATTTAAATGTATGAACCGAAATGAAGGGTTTTAAACCTGTGATGGTAAAGACTTGAGCTAAAAGCACAGCAATAAAAAGGGGAGCAAATAAGAAAACAAACCATGCTATGTTATCATGCCACTAAATAAATCAATATACCAATCATGCCGGGGGAAGCACCTCTAATTCCCCTGTTCCAAGCAACATCTGTCATACATGGAAGCAACATGAAGGTTGTAACTATATACCCAACTGAGCCGAAGGGAGTTAAAAAAAACACACACACACACACCATAGGGGGAAGATTTATAGTTCTTCCAAAGGATGGAACTAAAATATGTAAAACAGGGCAGTGCTGCTGCCAAAATGCTGGAGGTTTCCTGTTCCCTCCATCTCACTGCATTGTGAGTGGAGGGATGGGTGGGGGCGGGGAGGGAAGCTGTGGAATCTCAGGGTTTTTGTTTCACCATGAAACTTTAGCACAAGAAATTTTAATTGTGGATCGTTGTGGACAAGACGTTGAAATCCTACCCGGCGTGAGCACTGGTCCAAGAGTTTTTTTGGACCTGGTTGTGACTCCCAATCTTGGCATCTTATCCAAGTTGTTCTTCACAAGCCGGAACGGCTTGCGTGTTAACTGTTCGTTAGCAACGGGAGACGGAGTCAAGTCAGTGCTTGTTCCTGAAGGCATGAGGTATTTATACATACTGTCGAAGACATCACTATTTTTTTCCTTCGTTAGAAATGTGATAGTTCTCTGCAGTAGTTGGCACTTGATCAAGAAGCCTTGAGAAAGGAACGTAAGTGCTGAGACTCAGATTGACTGAGCCTAGTTGGAGATTGCATTAGCGCTTGCAATAGTGTGAAATACAATATGTCAGAGTGTCTTGCAATAATGTACTATTTAAGCATTTATCAGGCATTTCTCCTATGTATCAATGTGTATTAGGAGAATGGGGTCACTCAGGCAACACATTAAGATAATGTAAAGAAACAGAATTTAGAACTCAAATGTCTTCCACTTAGATTTCAAAGTACATGGTAGCTCAGTGGGAAAGAATAATAGCCAGTGACTTGCCCCATATGTGAATATTCTGGAGAGACAAACATCTCAAGTTTGATCCTTGGGCCTCAGATGGTTTAATTCAGAGATGCTCTATTTAAGTTGACTTATACCAGTGGAGGATTTGGCCCACTTCCGTGAAGCTTATCCACATGCACCTGGACCATGGATGTTCTGGAATCTAGCTCAGCGAACTATATGGGATCAGGTCCTTGTGAGATTTCTGTTGTATTCTGATTTGATCTGATCTGCATATACCCATGAAGATTGCCATTCTCACAGGATTGTCTGCTTCCAGTCTCAAACATAATTAGGAAGTGCCAAAGGTCTAAAGATGTTTTGAGCCAAAAGTCTATTTCACTGAACTTTTAGCAAAGTTTTGGGTTGGGTTGATTTGCAGAGCTGTTTGAAAACTATAAGAAAAAAATGTTTCTTGGAAATCTTTTGAAATTTTAAGATTGTTTCTAGTTCATAGGCTTTGGAATGGATCCATTTTCCATTTATTCTCAATTTTTTGTGAAACTTTGTCATCAAGAGCTGAATAAATGAAACCCAGTTTTCAACAAACTAAAAATCCCAATGACCGCTTTGAGCACATTTTAAATCAAAAATGCCACCAAAAAGTCGGAAAATATCAACAGTTTTTTTTCCACAGAAAATGTTGATACTGATCAATAATATGCTGCTGTTACCCTGGTGAGCTGACATTCTCTCATCGGCTCTCAGACCAAGAGTCCTTCCTTATGTACAGCATGTGTTTTATCAGTTTGTTCAGTGTTCACCATGAAGCAATTTGAAAACTGGAAACCTCACTACAAGCTACTATCATCTAAGAAGCGACAAAAACAGACGGCATAGTGCACAAATGTGTGCAAAGGACTAGCAATGTAATTCTCTAGCCCACACATACTTTGGATGTGTAGAGTTCTATTCACCACCACAGGTGAAGAGCACAGAGTCAGTTTGGTTTTATTTATTTAATTGAGCACAAGATCTAACCCTCAGGGGGAAATTTACTTTTCCCCTGTGCAGCCAGTAAGTATGGGTACGTCCACACAGCCAAGAAAAACCCATGGCTGGCTCAGGCCAGCTGACTCAGACTTGCAGGGCTGTTTCATTGCTATGGAGACTTCTGGGCTTTAGTTGGAGCCTGAGCTCTGGGACCCTCCCAACCTGCAGGGTCCTGGAGGCTGGGCTCCAGGCCATACCCAGAAGTCTACACAACAACGAAACAGCCCTGTAGCCTGAACAGTGCAAATCCAAAATCGCTGGCATAGGCCAGCTATGGGTGTCTAGTTGCTGTGTAGACAAACCCCATACAGCCTGAATTGGCCCTTGGCACAGGGATGAATTTCACCCACTGACTAAAGCTGTATAGACTAATGTTAAATCCTAGTTAATAATAATATTTACATTAACATAAAGTAGATGGAACAAGGAGAAAAGGCAAGGGGAATGCGCATATACTTGGAAGCCAAGAATATCTTGGTTTTTGTCCAAGTTCGGCCCTGCCTATGTGTGAGCTTGGATAAGTCCTGTCATTGCTCTGTGCTTCAGTTTTCTCATCTGCAAAATGGGGATGCTGATACCTTCAGGCATAGTACGAGGATTGCCGAGTGGTTGTGGAGCCCTTTGAAGATGTAAAGAGCTATTCTGGTGCTGAATAGAGCTGGTCAAAAGTTAGAATTGCCACCTCCAGGTAAATTCTAATATTTAGAAATATGTTTTCAAACAGGACAAAATGATTAGATAACAATTTTTTGTGGGACAGAAAGTTCCAAACAAATTTTTGTTTGGGAATGCTCACGTGTTTCACTCCAATGCCTGTGATCAAGGCAAAATGTTTTGAATGGAGATGTTTCATTTCTGTTGCAATGAACCAAAACCTTTCGTTTTGGTCGGTGAAACTGAGATTTTCCCATAGAAAATTTTGATCTTTATGGAAACCACATTTGCTGTCAAAAAACATTTTGACAGAAAATTCTCAGCTAGGCTTAGTGTTAAATATCTTTGGGCCAGATCCTGAGCTGCTACAAATTGAAATAGTTCCAATGGCAATGGTAATAACTTTGTTGAAAGTTTAAGAGGTGAAAAACATAACCTTCAGTTTAGTGGCTGTGAATATATCAAACAAAATGAATCTGATGCTTGACTGAACAGGGTAGGCTATGGCCCGTCTCTCCCTCTCCTCCTCCCATCAGCTGCATCACAATTCCATTGCAGGATCACTTTTCCTTTAAAAAATGCTTTCTTTCTCTTCCTCGACTCTTCATCAGGCTGCTCAAGGCTCTGACACTGGAATCGAAGCAAACAGACTTTTTTCACTGCATGAGCATAAGCTAGCAATTTACACCAATTCAAAGTACGCACTGGGGTGAAATCTTGTCCCCACCAAGATCAATGGGGAAACATCCACTGACAGGGTCAGGATTTCACCCAGTGTGCTATTAGGGCAGGACCAGCTTATCTGGTCTAGGTTCAGACTAGCCGCTGCCTCACTTTCCCCTCACTCACGTTGGATCTCCCAGCCTTTCTAGGAAGGACTCATAGCCATGCCCAAGTCTCTTCTAGGCACAGTTTTATTTTTCAAACATAAAACGCAGGCAAAACATCAAAACAAAAGCAGTTCCTCTGCCCACCCTAAGCAACAGCTCCCAGAAGCTTTTCCCCAGCCGCTGTCAGTGCTGAAAGGAGGATCCATCTTTTCCTTCAGTCCTCCTGCTTCAGGGCCTATATCCTCCAGCAATTCCTCTCAAGTGAGCTCTCCCCACCTTTTATAAGGATCTCCGGATCCCTTCCCTGATGGGTCTGATAACTGAGCAGGGCTGGCTGGCCCCAGGTCTCCCAGCCCTTAAGGAGCCGGCCATCTCATTAGAAGGCTACATTGTGCCATGTTGCTCTTACTGGGGACACTTACCCCCATCAGCTGCCCCACTGGATTCCTTGTGCAAGTCAGCACTTGTCAAAGTGAGCAAAGGTTGCACAATTGTGCGTTGCTTCGGTAAACACAGACTAACTGTAAAGGGCCAGATCCTCAGAGGGCATAAATCAGTGTCGCTCTGTTTCACTCAATGGATCTGCCTCAATTTAAAACAGTAGAGAATCTGGCCCATAATTGCAGAGCCCAGATACCACAGTGATGAGCCTGGCATAAACACGTAGACAGACAGGTACTCCCCAAATCCTTCCAGCACAACCAAGGAATGCTGCTTCGTGGTGCACAGGAAAAAGAAGAGCCCCCTTCTGTCCTCCCGTTCTTTTTCTGCTTCCCCCCCACACACACAGCTTCTCCATGGTTTAGACTCCGCTCTCTGATTGGAGCTCAGGATTTCTAGACTAGCCAGGCCCACCTGCTGTGCAGCTGAGCATGTGGAGGAAGGGGCTGGTGGCTGCAGAGTTTCAACCCTGTAATTTTGTGCCCTGGGCTCCATAAAGGGAAAGGTACATGGAATGTTACACCTGCTTTTTCCACTGCATTCCCTTGGGCTGGGTTTGGTATTTTTTTGTTTCTCTTAATGAAATGGTAAGACAGATGGATGGGGGAGATGAGACGAAAAGACAAGGAAAGCAGAAAAAGAAAGGAGGGGAAAATGCAGATGATAAAATTGTTGTATTGGCAACAGGGGAATAGAGTACAGGGGAACAGTTCCTTTAACAGGTCTGTGTTCAAATCCTAACATAGGTTGCAAGTCAAAAGCAGTTTGGTTGACTTGCTTTGGATCCCTGTGGAAGTTCATAGGTTAAAGCCAGGAGGGCCTATTATGATCATCTAGTCTGGCCTCCAGCATAACACAGATCCAGAGAAATTCACCCAGTGACTTCTGCAATGGAGGACATTATTTTCCCACCTCCTACATGACTGACCACTAGTGAACCAGATGACTTGTGGGTTGAGCTAAAGCACCTCTGCCTCCTTCATGAAACCACTACTGGTTCTGGCATCACATCTCAGGGTAGGGTGAACTGGGGGTACAATCCTGTTGGAGGTCAGGATCAAGGGGTGGTGCCAGGGCTGTGTGGGTGAGGGTTGCCCGGTACCTTCTGTATTGCCCAGATCTGGCCAGACCAATTAGTCTATGGTCTGAATTAAGCCTTATGCAGTGGGAGTAGGAAGAGTTGCTACATGACCTGGGAGACCATGCTTATGGAAGTCCCAAAAAAACATAATGTCTATCAGTAGGATGGGTAAGAGAGGGTATTCTCACTGTCAGCCCCTCCTTCACACATTAAAAGGGTGCAGCATGCTCTCCTCATCATACAGAGGCATGGCCACTGCTACTCCACCCAGACATGACCCCCTTGGTCAGGGCTGGAAAGCAAGTGCCCGACCTCTCCAGCCACTTATGCTCTGGGAGAATGGACAGCTACCTTCAATCTGTCTCCTGCACAGAAGGGTTAGGATGGGCAAAGGGACTCCCTGTGCCCAGGCTATCCAACCCCATGCCTCCATGGCACAGCAGCCAGCATGTCCCTTGGATTATAGCAACTTGAGGAGTGTTGAATTGAACTCAAAGTTTGTCAGGCAACAGTATAGGTAGTAAATAAGATGGGGTATCCTCCACTCTGAGCCAATGCTCTTCACATAGGTACTTTACCACTTGGACTGCAGGTCACCACAATGAACACTGAATTACATCACAGAATGACATGACCTCACATGCCCGTATCTCCAAATTGGAGTGGACCTGAGCATCATCAACTACAGCTAGAACCTGATGCTTGAGCAAACATCTCCTGAGCTTGTTGTTAGACATTTTAATTAGTACACATCCAGCTAGTCAACAGTGCACTTCCAGTGAATGCAGCAACAAATGACCCTGCGGGTATGGTTCATGTGTAAAGCACTCATGAGTTCAGATGCTCAAACAAACCTCTTGGTTTTGCACAACTGGACAAGGAGTTTCATGAGAACAGGTTCTTCTGAAAGATATCCAGGGAAACTGACAGAATGGTGATAGACACCAAGAGCCTAGCTGGATAGATTTCCTATTCCCAGGTGGCTGGAAACTCTTTGAGAAAAGCCTGTCTCAATGTATTTTGCTGCTCCCACTTCCCTTATCAATCAGTAACAAGTCCACATACTGCAAACACCAGTTACAATTGTACAGAAATCACACCCTTAGATTAGGATCTGGGGCTCGAACCCTGGTCTCTTGGCTCAAAAAATGTAAGTACCTATACTTGAAGGAAAGGAAATCTGCTACCACTGCTAGGAGTTGAATGTCCCTTGTATTCTGTGATGACCCAGTTCCTGGAGAACAACAGTGCAGCCTCCAGACCCAGGAGACACCAAAACAGCAGGAGAACAAAGGGGTTGGACAAAGTTAGCATGAGCTGGATGCAAAATGGTTTCCCATCCCATTTTTCAAGAGTTCCCATCCTGAATCAGGACAGAAAGTCAAAGCCTAGAAAATTTGATGGACCAAAAGTCAGGGGGGAATTGCTGCAGGTCAGCTGAAACATTTTGTTTCATTTCCAACATTTAGTTATAGCTTTATTTTTACTGTAATTAGCTTAAATTTCACAATGAAAAGTTATTCTGAACCAGGAAGAAAAAAAGAAGGTATTTTGTTTGCTTTGAAAAATGGTGAAATGAAACATTTTTGCCAATTTTGAAACTGCTTTTTCAAAACTTTTTTCAAGTGAAAAACTTCATCAGAACCAGCCCTTTCCCATGAAAAGTTTCCATTCTGAGGAATCAGCATCTTTTGACCAAAAAGCCCCACTTTTGTCACACAATTCCCAATCAGATTAATCACCTTTAACCAGCAGATCAGTTTGAGCAGAAGGTGCTGGCTAGTCCTCAGCTTAGCTGACCTATCTCCAGTTGTCCTGTATCTTTTTAACTTTCAAATGAAAAATTAAAGCCAAAGCAAGGAGGGGAAAAACTAGTAAAAACTCAGGTACGGCAATCATTTTGAAGGAGCATCTATTCTTTAGGCAGATGCCAAAATAATTCCCACGCCCTCCACAAACACCACTTGCTCCTAAGTCCCACCTGTCTTCATTCTATATGGCCTGCTATAAAAAGGACTGCTTAGTGAGTCTCTTGCTCACCATTACAGATTTTTCCCATGGTCCTTGGTGTTTAAATTTAATTAAAAATGCACTTGTGGTCCAAGACCACACAGAAGTAAGTGACTTGTTTTGCGAGTGTGAATGTGAGCCCATAGAGGAAGATTTTACCATACCTTTAAGAACAGCATGTAATATATAACATCCAGATGTCCCTGCAGTGTGGCTAAGGGCAGATCTGCACAGGGCACACAATATACAGGACAAGTATGCATCATGCTCACAAGGTTCACACTTTGGGCCACCGGGGCCCTGCTTTCTTCTGCAGAGTTGCTTCTGTCTAGCAGATAGATATCAGCTCAGGCATGTGGAGGTTAGATTCTGACCTCTGAAATCACCAAATCCAGTCCAAATAAACTAAGAAGTGAACCAAGGCTTTGCCAAAACTCAATACACAGATTCAATCCTGTGTCGTGACTTGTTCAGTGCCGGAGGGCCGGGGCACCTTTTCTGACCATACTCAGGCAACATCTGCCACAGCCCCAATCCTTTCCCCAGCCCTGGCATTAGTTAAAGCAGACACAAAGCTTCGCCTGCTCACGCAGACTAAGGACCAAGCACCAGCTGAGGATTTGGGGGGTACACCTGTGATCTGACCCACCCTAACTTTCCCACAGCACCCCCATATGATAGGGAATTGCAAATCACATCTGGGAAGAGCTCTGGATGTGGACAGATCAAGGCTGGAATGGCAGAAGAATCTGCAGGGCTGAGGTGAGGTGCATTAGCAGAGCTGTACGGGAGGGCTTGGGAAATGCTTGTCCATACCTTGTCTACATGTAGCCTTTGCCACTGACCCCTTATTTTCCTAAGTACCACAGAACTGGAAGGGACCTCCTGGGTCATCAAGTCCAGTCCCCTGCTATCATAGTATCATAGAAATATCAGGCTGGAAGAAATCTTGAGAGGTCACCTAGTGCTTCCCACCCGTGCTGAGGTAGGACCAAGTATGTCTAGACCATGCCTGGCAGGTGTTTGTCCAACCTGTTCTTAAAAACCTCCAATGACAGGGATTCCACAAAGTCCCCTGGGTGACCTATTCCAGTGCTTAACCCCACTTTGGTAGGAACATAGTACTTCCTAATATCTAACCTGAATCCCCTTTGCTGCACACTAAGTCAATTACTCCTTGTCCTACCCTCGGTGGGTATGGAGAACAACCAATTACCATCCCATCATATAATTCCATTCATAAACTTATCAAGTTCCGTCTTTAAACTAGTTAGACCATTTGCCCCCTACATCGACTGTAATTCTGTTCCAGATTCTCCCAGGTTTAAGGCCTAGGCAAAGCTCACTGCCTGTTGCGGTTAATGGAAGTAACTTATACCTCAAATCAGAAAACATAAGAAAGGCCACACTGGGTCAGCGCAAAGGCCCATCTAGTGCAGTATCCTGTCTTCTGACAATGGCCATTGCCAGGTGCCCCAGAGGAAATGAACAGAAAATCATCACATGATCCATCCCCTGTCACCCATTCCCAGATTCTGGCAAAGAACTACAGTGTGTGCTTAATTTTAGACATTGGCCATACATTGAGTTGAACCTCTGCCCTTTTGGAGCGTCACATGACCCAGCTCCACTTCTGTTGACAATACACCTGGAGGTGTGGCATGAAGGTTTTCTCAGCAAGAGCTTCAGATGGGTGCATTACTGGCGGTATCAAGTATCAGAGGGGTAGCCGTGTTAGTCTGTATCCACAAAAACAATGAGGAGTCCGGTGACACCTTAAAGATTAACAGATTTATTTGGACATAAGCTTTTGTGGGTAAAAAAACACTTCTTCAGATATCCTTTGGTGGTATCCTTCAGCAGGGCATTTCCAGTGAATGCCGGTGACATTATCACACTACTCTGCACCCTTGAATAATTTGTATACACTGTGTAAGTTATAAAGAAATGAGTGTAAGAAGGTTTATGAGCAATTTAAAAAATTTAACTAGGACTATTTTTGTATCCTTCCACCTGTAAAACAAAGGACCTTTGTACCATGAGTCCAACAATACAGGCTAGGAGGGAATTACGACTACTAAATTTTAATGAACTAAAATAACTTTGGAGCATGAAAATGCCAGTATTATAAAGTCCAGTGTCTTTCCAGCACTAGCAGCAAGTGCTGTGTCTCCCACTGGGGGATCTCCAGTGCTTAATTTGTAATGAAAGAGGAACTGGGGCTCAAGCAATTTTTTTACTTTCATAACAGATGCAGCAAGCCTGGAGATGCCAGAGCTATGGACTGCCAAGCCTAGAGGTGCCGGGGCTCAGCCCTGGCCTGAATGAAGCACTGGGAATCTCCCTTTTCTAAGCATAGAAAGGTTCTGGAGCCAGATCCTTAGCTGACATAAATCAACAAAGAAACATTGATTTCAGTGGAGTTCTGCCAGTTTACACTGGCTGGGGATCCAGCCTCCTCTTTCTAGCCCTGTTGGGTCACAAGTAGGACAGTACACAATGATTTTTCAGTTTGGTGGCAGTTCCAACAAACAAAATAATACATCAGTTGAGGTTGATCTGAAACTGAAATTTGTCAGAGCATCAAAGAAGCCCATTGTGAGTCTGGAGCCAAGATTTGAACCTGGATTTCTAATATTCTACCAGAGTACGCAACCCACTGGGCTAAGAAGAGCAGTGGCAGTAGTATTCCTCCTCTGGAAGTTTTGTGAATGGCCTAAACTATTTTTCACCATATAAACTATTTGTCTGAAAAATTGTGCCCTACTCTAGTCAGAAAGTATGGGTCCTTCAACTTGCTGCTCCTCCCAGATTGAGTCTATTCCACCCTGTTCATCAGGCCAGGATAATTCTGTGGGGAAAGTTCAAATTTGTGAAGCGGGTGAGTGGGAAGAGAGGTTAATTTAAATAATACACTAGCTGGTTGAACCCCGCATCAAGGTATGTCTCCACTGCAGCTGAGAGCAAGCCTCCCAGCCTGGAGAGACAGACAAGCACTAGCTCCGCTTGAGCTCACAAACTAAGAGTAACAGTGTGGACATTGTGACTTGAGTGGTGGATTGGACTAGCCAGCTGAGCTCAGACCCAGGAGGTTAAGCAGGCCTGGACTTGGGTGGCTGGCCCAAGACATGCTCCCAGCTGCAGTGAGCACATACCTCTCAGAGGCTTGGAATGTCAGAGGTGCTGCAGTTCTGGGGAAGACAGATTAGTGGTTCCGTGCAAGTAAAGTTGTCCAAGTTGCATGATAAATGCAATTTCCCCTATGCAGTTTACCACAGGGTCTTCCCCTCCATGTATGCCTGTCGCTCTGTCTGAGCATTAATGCATGCAAATAAACATTGCACAGAATGTGTTTAGGTGTCAGGGGGTTGCAGTCGATAAATCACTATTTTGGCCATTCTGGCTCTTCCCCTTAGGGGGCAATGCTATGGGTTTTAGCCTTTCCAGTAATCATTTCTTTCTTTCAAAGAACAAGCTTTCTTTGTTTGTGACTCCCGCGTGCAGTGAACAGCCTTATTTAGCAGGGATTTTCTTGCTAAAAATATAAAGCAAGCACCATTGTAGAGGTCAGATTTCATCGGCCTGTACCCTAGTGCCATGAAGACACTGCAAATGAAGCAGCACGGACTTCTTGGCTGATCTAAGCAGCTCAAGTGCTTTGCAGATGTGCCATGGACTAAATCAGCCCCTGTTGCTACTGGAGTTGACCTGTGCTTGGAGCCAAGAATCTGGCTTTTCCGATGTGCCAAAACTGCCAGTGCCATAGGTGTTATATTTTGTACAAGGTATAAAATGCCAAGCACCAACTTTTCAAAACCACATGGGAAGCAAACCAGAATTACCTTTAAAAAAAAACAACCTATAGGATTAAAGAAAGCTTCAGAAGCACGAAAGAAAACTCCACCTCGTTAGACATTAAAGATACTTAACCAGGTCATCTGGTGCTGGCATCTTCTAAGCACACTGAACACACACTGTACCTCCTCATTTCGTAGGATCCTATCTGATTTCACTAAGTAGGGTCAAGCCAAGACAGAGCTTGAATGGCCCTCTAAGTAAAGCCCCTGGGTGCTTCAAGAAATGATGTTGGGGCATCAGTAGGTGTCACTCTTCCATCTGAGACCACGGCCAAATGTAGTGATAGGCACAGAGTTGTGTTGGAGGTATCCCCTGCTGTCTAAGAGATCAAACCAACATTCCCTTGGCTACTTGTCATTAAAGATGCTACAGCCCTGTTTGTAAGCATGGGAATGTTAGCCACAGTGGCCCCAGCCAAACGCAAACTCCCTTTTATTCCGCCTCCCTAAACTCCCCTGGAAATTTCTTCTGGACAATATTTCACACACGTGTCATCTCAAAGGGCTGCATAAACAGGCAGAGCAATAGAGGGAATGCCAACAGAGCCCCTTATTCAGCAAAACACTTATGCATGTGTTTAACTTTAAGCTTGAGAGTAAGCCCATACAAGTGAATGCAGGTCTCTGGATCAGGCCCCGAGTTTGCAGGGGGATGTTGCTACTATGCACTGCTAAAGAGAGATGAGCTTAGGTTTAAAGACTCATATTCAGACAATGCCCCCCTCCAGACATTGGGATCCATTTTTTAGTATGAGCATTTCATATTTATATTGCAGCAGCACCTAGGATTAGAACTTCTTTAGTGCTGTACAAACACAGAGGTGGATATGGTCCCTGCCCCAAAAAGCTGACAAGTCAAAGGGTGGTGGTGGGGAACAAAAAAAACCCCTAACTTTGGGACATGTTAAATAGCTGCTACCTTCCACCCCAGAAGTGACTGAATTTTAGTTTGGGTAAAGTAACTGGTTCTTGCATCTCCAGTAGTTTATAGCCTAATTTAAGTTTGTAGTTGGCATCGTAGCCAGCACAACTGATCACCCACAGCACCTATGGGCGTCAATGGGAACTGAACATCCATAGAGATGAGGCCCAAAGCTCTTTGGGATTTAAATGCTGTGTGTCGGCATTTTATTATGCTGCCCTTTGCATGGTAGGAGACTGGGCATCACGTTTCCTTTCAGGCCACTCTCGGAAAACATCGAGTGCATGAGGGTGTACAAAGGCTTTTAGGAATGACATTGGAGCATCAGCAGGGAGCTTTGAGGTCACTCTGAAAAGTACCAGTTTCAATGCCACGCACCCTGGTGCACTCTCACTTCACCGAAGGGCATGCACCAGTTCTGAATCAGTGGTAGACAGGAAAAACTAAATATCATGGGCCAAATTTTCCCACCAGTTACCCCAATGCATGGCCACTAACACCAAAGGGTTTACATGGGCAGAATGTGAAATTATAACATTCTTAAAATACAACCTTTAGGACACCCATCACTGTGATATCCTACAAACACCAGATCTAGCTGCAGCTTGGCCCAGAGACAGAGAAATTACTACATTCCATGCCAGCATCTTATTCCTGCAACAGCAGCCAGTTAAACAAAGGTTGCTACAGCAATGCCACGTGTTATGCAACAGCCAACATCCTAATGGAGGGGGGGTGCAGGGGTGGAGGAAGAGGTGGGAAGCCAGATGAAAAGTTTTATTAGGTGATTATTAAACCATTGTGCAGTGCCAAGCACTGTGCGGGGCTGCCAGCTTGTCTAGCTGCTCAGCAAAAATTAAAATAATGAGAGAGAGGCCATAAATGTGAAGCGTATAATAGCTGATTTTTTATCTTCTCCATCTGAGAAGCTTTGGCGTCCTCACTCACAGGAAGGAGAGCAATCCCAGTGGCATGGAAATAATGTGATAGCATGTAGGTGCCAGCAGGACCCACAGATGAAAAATATAGGGCGGTGAAGTTCCACCAGGAATGGAGAAACTTCCATGGGAAGATGGGATCAGACACTTCCCTGTATCCGCTGGCTTCCGTCCCCAGAGGACAGTGAAATGTCAGCAGTCTGAGAATAGCAAATCTTCAATGGAGGAAGACTTTTCATCTCTAGGGCATAACAGCAGCTATAGAAAGGGCCCACAGGTGTTTTAAAATTATAATGGGCCGAATAGCTTATATTGGTTCCACAGCAGTTCTGAAATAAATAAATATTTACACATCCAGTAAAAACCTTTTCATCTGGCATATTGGGGGAATAAGGGGTGATGATAAGTGAAAAATTCCAGTTAACTAAGAGGGACGGGTTTTGGGGTGCTGGCTCCAGGGGGTGCTCACTTTGCGCCGTTCCCCGCAAGCAAGCGTCCCTGCTGCTCCCAGGTGGAGGTACTGCAGGAGGCTCTGCACATTGCCCCTGCCCCGCCCACGGGCTCCGCAGCTCCCATTGGCAGTGAGCAGCCCTAGATAAGCATCACCAAGATCTGGCACCCTGCACCCCCTCCTGTGCCCCAACCCCCCTACTGCACCCAAACTCCCTCCCAGATCCAACACCCTGCATCCCAACCCTGCACTCCGAACCCAGGGAGATGTTGCTGCTTCCGGGGAGCCACATGGAGACAGGGAGGGAGCCTGCCAGCCCCACGTCAGCTGGATGATAAACCAGACTTTCTGTGAAGATTAGAAATGCCAGTGTATCGTTCTTTCCGGATGGTACATGGCCAGATAACACAGCTTTTACTGTATTCATGACAGGTAGAAGCAAATCTGAAAATTTTCAGGATTTTTGGTGAATCAAAAGAGTTTGGTCAGGACTGTGCCCCAGCAAGGATTTGAACATGGGACATCTTGCTCCCAGGTGAGAACCCTAACTAGCCAGCTAAACGTTACAAGGGGGAAAATGGTTTTTAGGGGAGCAGAAAGGGAAGTAACAGCAGCAGGACCCTCTCCTCTTTATCTTCTGTCCTTTTTACAACCAAAACTATTCACATCAAATGGGCAAATACTTTTGGGTCAACCAAAACTGCATTTTTCAATCAACTAAACTCTTAGCCCAGAAAATTTCATCCAGCTGGAAGAGGCTTGGGTGGTTGGAAAGTTTGGGTAAGAGACATGGTAACTTTATTCTTTAGGTCCCTGTTTCTAGCGGACAGCAACAAAACTGATAAGGGGGCTGGGGCACATGACTTATGAGGAGATGCTGAGGGAACCGGGATTGTTTAGCCTGCAGAAGAAAAGAATGAGGGGGGATTTGATAGCTGCTTTCAACTACCTGAAAGGGGGTTCCAAAGAGGATGGATCTAGACTGTTCTCAGTGGTACCAGATGACAGAACAAGGAGTAATGGTCTCAAGTTGAAGTGGGGGAGGTTTAGGTTGGATATTAGGAAAAACTTTTTCACTCGGAGGGTGGTGAAGCACTGGAATGGGTTACTTAGGGAGGCAGTGGAATCTTCATCCTTAGAGGTTTTTAAGGCCCAGCTTGATGAAGCCCTGGCTAGGATGATTTATTTGGGGATTGGCCCTGCTTTGAACAGGGGGTTGGACTAGATGACCTCCTGAGGTCCCTTCCAATCCTGATATTCTATGAAAACAAGTGCCTCCCTATGGCCATCAGTGCTCACATGGTCTCAGAAAAGCAAACCAGGATGAAAGGGGCAAGGGGAGAGAAATATACCCTCTTTCCCCCTGAGATGATCTTGTCAGGTGGGGCAGCACAGGGAAACCATGGTTAATGTTAACCCACAGCCATTCCCTAAAAGATCCATGACAGCAATGGTGCCTGAAGGTCATTCCCACACATCCTGATGGAGAGTCGCTTTTGCTGTTGATACAGATATGGTGAATCCACTCGACTTTGTGATAGCCAGATCCTTAGCATGCGCAAGTGGGCGTGGCGCTATTGGTATCAATGGAGTTGAGGATCTGGCCTGTAGATTTCTATATAGCATCCTGAGTATCCCGTGCTACAACGTGACTCTTCGGTGACCATCGGAGAGGAAGGGTGGTTGTAAGGAAGATTGAGGCCCTGATTCTGCAAAGCACGTTTCAGATCCTCCTGAAGTCTGTGGGATTTAAGCATGTGCTTAAGTGGTTTGCTAAATCAGAGCCCTCACAGAAGAAACAATGTGCTGGCTCCTAGGTGGTGTGACCCACCAGGGTGGGGGTGAGAGGGGAACAGGACTAAATGGGAACTTGGACATCTGGCATTCTAGCCCTAGCTCTATCACTGACTTTCTAGGTAGCCTTGGGCAAGTCACTTCACCACCTTCTGTCTCATTTTACCTTCCTAGCTGATGTATTTAGACTCTAAGCTTGCCAGAGCAGGGATGGTCTTTCACTGTAAGTCTGTGCTCAGTCTGGCACACCTGAGCCCCACTCGACCTCTGGATGATTCAGTCATATATATAATAATGGGAGGTGAGAGCTCCTCACATGTGGGGCAGCACATGGGAAAGAGCGAATCCCCCTGCAAAGGAAGAGGGACAGAAAGCAAGGATGGAGAAAGCAGATGAGGTCAGGAACAAGGGGGTCAGACGGCTCTGAAGGGCTATGAATCCCAGGTGGGCGACTGGGTCATGACTGCAGAGACAAAGAGGAACATGGCGGTTAAACTATGGGAGTCCGAATGGGATTAGCCAAGCTGTTTCTCTGGTTTTAAGCCAGCCTGGTTTGCTTTTGTCTGGCTTGTCTCCTGTCCAGTACTGCTATAAAACCGGACATGGTTTTGGCAGGTATCCTGCCCAGAGGATGCCATTTTGCAAAGTGTGTCACTCCACCCCCACTGGCATGACCTTGTGTAACCCACACACCTTCTGGGTGTGGTATTCTGTCCTATCTAGTGGCACCAAGAGAGTGAGAGAAAGATAGCAACATTGATTAATGAGTTTGGTCTATAGCCTTAACTAACAACCAGTTGGTTTTTGGCTCATGCACTAAGCTTCAGAGGCCCCAGGTTCAATCCCGCCTGCCGAGGACTGGGGTCTGTTGGCGTTACACTTGCACACACTGGTAGGGTGACCAGATGTCCCGATTTTATAGGGACAGTCCCAATTTAGGGGTCTTTTTGTTATATAGGCTCCTATTACCCCCCACCTCCTGTCCCGATTTTTCACATTTGCTGTCTGGTCACCCTACACACTGGGCACGTGAGGTCACGCCAGTGGGGGTGGAGCAGCACACTCTGCGAAATGGCTTCCTTCGTGCGGCGTGAGGTTACATGGGAAGGGACGGGGTCATGCATGCGGGGCAGACCCAGGTCTTGTATTCTGAACACGTGTCAGTGGCCACCCGAGGTAGGATCAGCAGCCTTGTGTTGTTTTGACTGGCCTGAAGTGCTTGTCTTGGCTGCTTCCCCCTTAAGCAGAGGATTTGAGTCACCATGGAAACATATCTGTCGCTTTCTCGATGCTGGGAATGGTGGTTGGAGAGTGGGATAGAATGTGGTTTCCTACCTGGTGTCTTTAACATGTGAGATATCCCCAAATGCTTGACACAGCAAATGTTTCAGGCCCAGGAAAGAGGGGCGTTGTGTGCCGGGAAGGCAACGTGAAAGATGTGAGCTGGGAAATAGTTCTCACACAGCCAGGGCTTGGGATCTTAGAATCTGCTTCAGCAAGAGACTCTATTCTTTGCAACCCAGTCACCTAAACAGCCACCTGGCATGGACAGGAGGGATCCGCAGCTAAACAGCTCCTTCGAACACTGCTCCCTCTGAACACTGCAGCACCAGCCCTGCAAGGGAGCCAGGGGTGGGTGGGTGCTAGCGCCCATGGGACGGCTGGAGAGGGGATTGCGTTACTGAGAGAGGAAAAGTACGCTGCAGCCAATTTGCACAGTTTGAGCTTGTTACCATGGTCTCCGGGCAGGAGTGGGAGTAGAGCGATGCTCGCTGTGGGATTCGCAAGTGCACAAAAGCACTGGGCTCCCCCCTCTCCACGCCCCGCACACTTCTCCAGCTATTAATTGCATGTAAGAAACTTACCAGATCTGCTAATGATGAGCCAATAGTTTACTGAGAAGGGCTCAAGACAGAGCATCAACGGTTTAACGGGAAGCACCAGATACATTGATTAGTTCTTTGCAGTTGGAAGCACATGGGCGCATGCACACACCCGACTTGGAAGACAGGACCCACATGATTGTAGCTCATAACTGCCCTTACGTTTTATAACAACATGGCTTCCCTCAAACCTGTGACCCAAAGTCATACGTTCCTCGTGGGAATATTATATCATAGAACATTACATCACCCCCAAACAGTTTGCTAACAACAGCACTGCCTGTCTGCTTAACACCATATTTTTCTCCCTTCCCTCCCTTGGAGAATTACCAGAACTGCTAGACCGATGCATAGAAATGTGTCTCAATCTTGAAGCCTTGCAGAATATGTTTGTTCAGAAGGAGGGAGGATACCAGAGGTAAAGAAAGGCCAGGATTGTCCATTCTGTGCAATATGGCATGGAGACAAGAATAAAACAGGGTAGATCTAGAAGCAATGGGAAGCAATTCAATACAGGAAAGCTTAGGCTGGATAGTACAGAAAATTTCCTTAACCATGAGGGGGGTCTATTATAATATGGAGGAGTTTCCCAAGAAAAGTGTTGGCATCTCCATTAGTTGGGTCATTGAAAAGTAGAGTATTAAACCCCTCAGGAATGGGGGTCATGGCGCAGTCTGACCTTGGCAGAAAGGGAGAGGAGGATGCAACAGTAGATGGGAGAATAGGTCTTCGCCGGGATTGGTGAAGCAGGTCCAAGGGCTATACCCAGCGCCTCAGACGTGACCCATCTGGGCCCCAGTGAGAGATCAGGGAGCACTGGCAATGAAACCCAAGATAAACCAGGTCTATGCTGCATCATCAAGGCAACTGAGGTATGTTGGTATTTATGGAGCACTGCAGATATACACAGTGCTTAGAAGACAGAGGAGCGTATGGTGTAATTCAGAGAAAAGAACACGCTCTGATCAGAACACAGGTGTGGGATTGCAAGGAGGAGTGGTGCTAACAGGCTTAGCACAAACAGCAGGCTTTAAAGCATGATTAGACGGGGGAAAGGAAGGGCAAGTGGGAGACCGGGAGTAGCGGTGCTGCGGCTCACTCACCCTTGGAGCACCCTGTTTGGTCGGTGCAAGATGTTGCAGCTATCTTTGTCGTCAGTGCCTCCTTCTGGCTGCCTGCCTCTGACTCCAGAACCTCTAGGACTCACCATTCCGGGCAAGCCACCATATTCAAACCCGTTCTGGGGGTCATGAACAAGCTCAGATGAATCTGGATACTTCTTCAGCCCCCTTGGGCTAGAGAAGTCCTCTCCTTGTACTTACACCAACCCTATCTCAGGGCTTTCCTTGCAGGACCCTGCACTGCCCGTGTTATCTCTGTCTCTTACCATAACCCAGGGCTTCCCTCTGCCAGAGAAACCCATCTCCACTGCCATCTCTCCCCCCACTGAGCTCCTTCAGTCTGCTTATTACATCTTAGCTCTGCCCCCTCGGCCAGGAGCCAATTAGCTACTCACCTTCCCATGTGCAAAGCCTGGCTAATTGGGTGCATTCACTGGCCTTGCCGGTGATGGGTGCTAAGCCCCATCACAACAGCCCGAAATAAGGTGCAAAGCTAAAGGGAACTGCAAAGCAAAAGAAGAAAAGGGAGCAAGAGAGACAGTAGTCGAAAAGGATAACCCTGTAGGTAGAGATGCAGTTGTACAGGGACTCATAGCTGAGGATCCATAGATTCTGAGACCATCTAGCATGATTTTCAACATAGTGCAAGCCATAGAATCTCACTCAGCGATTCCTGCAGAGGACGGGATCAGAGTGCCCTGAAATGTAAGAAAACACAATTGGGCCCAGTAAGGATGAGGAGGAATTGGAATTCAGAGTGGGACAATGCAAACAGAAAGTGGTTGGAAGGCTTGAGGAGAGGAATGGCAGGAAAGGAAGGTGGAGGTGGCAGGGGTATTTTGGACAAACTGGAGACTGGAGGAGGCCAGAGATTGCAGTAGTCAATGACAGAAATTACCAAGAAGCGGACAAGGCATAAAGGTATCAGCAAGGGAGAGAGGATGAAGCATTGGGTGGGCCGTGACGGAACCCTGGACTGAACCATCTCTGAGCTTTAGATGTACAGGTAACTTCAGAGCAAAGGCACATTGCCAGCACTGCAGGTAGCAGCTGACCACTCTCAGGAGGGGAAGCACAACTCAGTAAGCCTGGATGGTTGAGCAGGGTGCAGAAATCAAACAGCTCCTCCAGGAGTACCCCAGTGCAGTGTCTAAGGAAGCAATGCATACAAACATGTCTCTGGAGCCCCTGCACTGAGCTAGGGTCCATCTGATGTCTGGCTGCTGTGACAAAGTTCCTCCTTTACCTTGGTGGGTCCTGCGCTTATTGGCGGATTTGCTCACCTCAGTGATCTTCCCCTCTGGTGGAACCCACAGTCTGAGTCAACTCCTCCTGTGTCTGATCAGGAGTTGCAAGGTTTAGGGGGAACCTGGGCCTGCCCTCTACTCCGGGTTCCAGCCCAGGGCTATGAAAAAAAAAAATATCTAGTGCCTCCTGTAACAGCTGAATGACAGCTACAACTCCCTGGGCTACTTCCCCATGGCCTCCTCCAAACACCTTCTTTATCCTCACCACAGGACCTTCCTCCTGCTGTCTGATAATGCTTGATTGTCTGATAATTCCTCAATCCTCCAGTAGCACACCCTCTCAGTCTCAGCTCCTTGCACCTCTTGCTCCCAGCTCCTCACAGGCACTTCCTCTCCTCTGGCTCCTCTTTGCCTGACTGGAGTGAGCTCCTTTTTAAACCCAGGTGCCCTGATTAGCCTGCCTTGATTGGCTGCAGGTGTTCTAATCAATGTAGCTGTCTCCACTGCCTTCTAGACAGATCTTAACTGGCCCCAGGTGCCTTGATTAACCTGGAGCAACTGCCATTTGGTTACCATGGTACTAGGGATTTGTTTAGCCTGGGGCTTACATACCTGTTCCTCAGCACTTTACTGTAGCCATACTGTTGCCCCACCACACTGTTCACTTTAAAGATGATGTGGCAGTGAGGCAAGATGAGAATGAGCTCCCTGACATGGGACAGCTTGACATGTGACAGACAGCAACAGCCCCAATCCACTTCTTCTCTGGGGAAAGGCCTCCTTCTGAAAGCAGATAACTGGGTAACACCTTCTCTTGTTTCCATGGGTATGTCTTTCAGTTCCACACTTCACAGTCCAGGCCTCCCAGGGCATCGTGGGTGATTTTTGAGAAAGTGCCAACAGAAAGTGAAAGATCATCATTGCACAGCCCAGATGGTAAAATGGCCTATATCACATTAACAACCCCCTGACTCATCCAGAGTCCTCGAAGCCACCAGTTTGCTAGTATATTGTATAACCTCCATGCTACAAAGCTGTGTGCTCATATGGACTTTATGTTTTCCAGGACCCAATGACCCTCAATTTCAAAGGTAAAATTGCTGGTGGTAGGACACCAGATGGCTCATTGGGCTGGTGGCAATTAACCACCCCTCATTGAAATCCAGCCCGGGTTTAATTGTTACCATCTGATGGCTGTCTAGTGGGCATATTTGAAAAGAGTGGTGCCCTCAATCCAGTTAAATGCCCACATTATCAAGCTACTGCTACTGCCATCACTGGTAGTCTCAAAGAGATACCAAGGTGCAAATGGACCATGGAGACTGTGGCTAAAGCACAGGAGTGGGATTCAGCAGATCGGTGTTCAATCATCGGCTCTGCCACAGATGGGCTGTGTGACCTTGGGCTATTCATTTACCCTCTGCCTCTCCCTGGAAAATAATACTTCCTTTCTCTAACTTGTCTATGTAGACTGTAAGTGCTTTGGGGCAGGCACTGTCTCTTACTGTGTGTTTCTACAGCACCAAGCACAAAGAGGCTCTGATCTCAGTGGGCGCCTCACAGTCACTGTTGTAATACAATACGTAACAACATGGGTGTCATAAACAGGTAGCTAAGGGTTAATGTTTCTTTTACCTGTAAAGGGTTAAAATAGGGAACCAACCACCTGACCAGAGGACCAATCAGGAAACCGGATTTTTCAGAGCTCAGGGAGGGAATTTTTGGGTGTGTGTCTTTTGTCTGAGTCTCCGTCCTCTCTCAGCTCTGAGAGGTATCTATCTATCTTCAGGCTTTCTAATCGTCTGTTTCCAAGTGTAAGTACAAAGGTAGAAGACAATAGGTTTTTATATTGTTTTTGTATTTACATGTGTGTAGTTTGCTGGAATGTTTTAAATTGTATTTCTTTTTGAATAAAGCTGTTTATTCATTTTGTTTTCTTTTAAGCCAATGACCCTGTTATTGTCACCTTGATACAGAGACCATTTTTATGTCTTTATACTTTCTTTTATATAAAGCTTCTCTTAAAACTTGTTGAATTTTTCTTTTGTAGTTGAGGCTCAAGGGGATAGGAATCTCTGTTGCATGGATTCGGTCTCTCTCAGGAAAGACTGGTAGGGGGGAAAAGAAGGAGGGGGGAAGGTGAATGGTCCTCTCTGTTTTGCATTTCAAAGGATTGAAATAGGGTGATCGTCCCGGGCCACGTCCAGGAAGAGAAGCCCTGGAGGAGGTAAAGAGGAAACCCAAGGGGAGGAGGGGTATTTCTTTGCTGTAAGACTCTGGGCATCTGAGTCTTGGGGTCCTCTAGGGAAGGTTTGGGGAGACCAGAGTGCGCCAGACACTGGAAATCTGGCTGGTGGCAGCGCTATCAGATCTAAGCTGATAATTAAGCTTGGAGGTTTCATGCTAGCATCTTATTTTCTGAACTCTAAGGTTCAGATCTGAGTAGGAAAGCTATGACAACGGGGCATCAGTACTGTGCCACACGTAGCTCAAAACTGCTTTGCCATTGTGTTCTGTTTTCAGCCTCTTTGCATGTCTAAGAACTCTGTCTGTGTGCCAAGCTGGCAGCCATTTTGTTCTCAGAGTTACTGCAGCACATCTGCGCATCTCTCACCTAATCAACTCCCTGCCACTGCAGGGGCCTCAGGCACTGGTGGCACCTAGGCCTCTCCTGTTCCCTGTCTGTGGTGCACAAATAGTTTGCTCTCCTGGGGACTGAAATGCTACAGTGTCACCCAAGTTATTGGGCTCCATATAGCGGTTGCTGTGTAAAAGTTGATGGCCTGTGTGATATAGGATGTCAGACTAGATGATCTAATGCAGCGGTTCCCAAACTGTGGTCTATGGACTATGAGCAGTCAGTGAAGAGCTGGTTGGTCATACGATGTTGCCTCTCCTCTTTGTTTCTACCTGTGGTGGTAAATTAAAAGAAGCTAACCATACATTAAATAGTTTCCTAATATCACTTTTCCATGTAAGCAATTGCTGTAATCACCACAGGGATGTTAATCCATCTTTAATGGGAAAAGAGAGGTCTGTAAAAGACTATCTCTATGAAGATGTAGTCCGCAGTATGAAAAAGTTTGAGAAACCCTGATCTAATGGTTTCTTCTGGCCTTAAACCATATAAAGCTATGAAACATTACAAAGGAGACCTACACACCATGCTCTCTCTCTCTCTGCTTTTCTTCTTTCTTGTTGATTCTTTTAAAACTGAAATTCATACTTTACAGATCTGACTTCGTGGCATGGCCCATCTCTGATAAAAACCAGAGGCCAGATCCTCATCTGGTGTAAACTGGGAGCTAGACTTATTTCTACCTGGTGAGGATTTGAACTAAGAACTAGACCCAGCCACATCTCCCGAGCAAGAACAGTGTTTCTCATATAGACAAGAGAGAGTTAATTGGCCATTATGTTTCCCTTTTAACTTTACTTTCAACAAAAGAAAAATACATGAGACGCAAAAGAAGGTGAGAGATTTTCTGAGGGGACATAAATCGCATTGCAGGCATAGGTTGATATTTTCCATGGATTCCATGGTCGTTCACAAGCTTCAGACATCAATAAAGCAACCTTTAACTTGCCTCCTAGCTCTGGTATCCATCCCACACAGCACTTTAATTACTTGGTGCCTAAGAAACATTTTGGACATTGAAGTCTGTCACCCCTTAAGCTGTCTGTCCAACTCTTCATTTCATGAATAAGATACACACAACCCCAGTTAGCCAATGGCAGGCCGGTCACACAAGTATTATGTTTTTCCTCTTGCTGTCTACTGTTTCACCATCGTAGGAACTGCACAGTCAAGAGCACAGCAGGAATAATGGCTCTATTCATTTCCCCTTGGGACTAATTCTTACAGAGGGCAAGCACCGCAGTGGGGCAAATTAGCTTCTTATTTCATCTTGAGGCTTAAAGTCCTAAGCTCGTTTTGCTGCTGTTTGCAAGACAACACGCTGAAGGACCGGGCATGGCTGTACATCGCTGGCAGCAGAAAGAGGCAAATCCCACTGCGACGCCTGGGACAGGGAAGGGGACACAGGGAGTCAGTGAAAGCCCAATTGCCTCTGTCAGCTCAGATCTGCAGCCTTGGGGGAACGTTCCATAAGCAGCAATGTGTGAGGGGTCACACATGTCAGATGCTGAAAGGCACAGGAAGGTAGACATGTTGCAATCCTGTGTTGAGGACAATATGGGGGTGATTCAGGATCAGGGTCTAAGTAGATGCCTCTTTAATAGTCTGCTAGAGAAAACAGGGAAGACCACAATATACAGGGCTTGATAGGTTTTAAATTGCTTAGAGACACAGACAGGTGAAAGACCTTGTATAAGTGTAAACGTATCATGAGATTCTTATTTCCTTTAAAAGGACCTAACACCCACACCTGGGACACGCAAAGGGGAATGTGACAATTTCAGTCCCATCACAAGAGCCTGCCAAAGGAATACCAACTTCTTCTCATGAGGTACTCTTGTCTGCCTGCGACAGAAACATTATTTCCAATTGAAATTTTGCCCTTTAGACTCGTGACATTCCCAAACAACATGGGCCTTAATCTTGGTCACTGTGGGCATAATTGTCCAAACAGAAAAGCTGATGTTCACCTGGGTTAAATCAGGCTTGGCCTATTGACTTCAAGAGAGCCATTCTGATTTACATCAGCCAAGGATCTGGCCAATAGAATGGCGTTTATACCAGACCCTTTCATACTCAGAGTCTCTCGATGTGTTCAGCACTGTGCTACGCTGCACAATCAGTGACATTTCATCGGTTTGCACCGGGTCTGAATTTGGCCATGGGGCAGAAACACCGCAGGCAAAGGGAGATGCCATCATTCTTTCAGAAGGAACATTATTAAGCTCCGTTTTACCACGAGTGCTGGTCAGGGTTAGGGATGTAAATATTGGTTTAAAAAGTTAACTGGTTAAACTATTACAATTATATCTTGTAACTGATTAACCGATGTAGCTCCGGCCGGCCTGCCATGGCAGGGACTGGGGTCACTCCAGCTGGCTGGTGCAGCCTGGCCTGGCAAGGGTTGGGGTCCTGCCTGTGCAGCCGAGGCGGGGGCCACTCCAGTAGGCGCAACCAGAACTGGGGTCTCACTGAGGCAGCTAAGGTTGGGGTCCTGCCAGCACGGCTGGGGCTGGGACTGCTCCAGCCAGCGCAGGGTGGCCAGGAATGGTGCTGCTCTGGCCTGGGCTGGGGTCCTGCCGGCTGGTGTGGCAGGCCAGAGCTGGGGTGCCTCCCTCCAGCGCAGGGCCACCAGGGTTAATGGTTAAGGTCAGTTAACGATAAATCTAATGCTTACTGGGTAACCAGTTAACCTTTTATATCCCTAGTCAGGGTATAGGGGTTATATGCTCCACTCTTTCAAGAATTTCCACATTTTAACTTCCACCTGGGGAACTTCAAGGGAGCTGGGTTTAGCATCTCAGCAGAAAGGTGAGGTTTACTGGTGCAGTGCTCACGTAGTGACATGCATTACTTGTCTGCCCAGACACCAGCCTGGGACATGAGCCCATAACATTCTGCCACCTTTACTGGCTGCCACAAAGAATTTTGTTAGGGTGACCAGACAGCAAATGTGAAAAATCAGGACGGGGGTGGGGGGTAATAGGAGCCTATATAAGAAAAAGACCCAAAAATTGGCACTGTCACCCTAAGTTTTGTACATTTTCAGTGCAACTCGCTTCCCTCTGCGATATTTCCCAAATCTGAACCTTAGCCTCAAAATTTGGGTACCTGCATGAAACCTCTAAGCTTAATTACTAGCTTAGATCTGATAGCCTGCCACCACCCAAAAATATAGTGTTTTGGGGCACTCTGACCTCCCCAACCTTCCCTGGGGACCCCAAGAACCCAAATCCCTTGGATTCTTAAAACAAGGAGAAATAAACCATTCCCCCTTCCCCATCCCCCAGACTTTCCCTGAGAGAGACAGTAATCCTGGCACAGAGAGAAATTAGCCTCTCTCTCCCCCTTCCCTCCTCCCCCACCAGTCCTGGTGTTTACACCCACTCTCCTGGGATAAAACAAGGGAAACAAGGAAAGATCAATCAGGTTCTCTAAAAGAAATCTTTTAATAAAAGAAAGGAAAAAGTAAAGAATTATCTCTGTAACTTCAAGATGTAAATATTATAGGGTCCTATAGTTTACAGACAAAGGAAGAAACCCTTCCTCCAGTACCAATACAAATCAAAATATTCCCAGCAACTACACATATAAAAGTTAACCAGCCAGATCCACATGTGCAAATAGAGTAAAACAAACAATTAAAAAGCCTAAATCGCCTGTTCTACTTACTATTTGAACAGAACTTTAGAGAGCCTGTAGTAATGTCTGGTCCCTCTCATACCCCCGAGAAAAGACAGATACACAGAACAAAGGACCCACACCCAAAACTTCCCTCCACACAGGGTTGAAAGTATCTTGTCTCCTGGTTGGTTCTCTGGTCAGGTGTTTAGTTCCCTGTTTGTTAACCCTTTACAGGTGAAAAAGACATTAACCCTTAGCTATCTGTTTATGACAGGGACCCTTGCCCACACATTGGTTGTTTCTTGCCATGGTCTCCCCATTCCTCACCTCCCAGCATATCCAAAAATCCACCGCTATTTCTGCCTTCCTCTGCTGCTGTTCTAACCATGTCACCACTTCCTTACTTGGCTTCCTATCTTTTAGGATATATCTACTCTGCAGCTGGAAGGTGGAATTTCCACGCAACCTGTCATTGAGTTAGTATGCTAAAAATAGATGTATAGCCAGTAAGCCATGAGGCACGGGAGGGGCTAGCTCCCTCAGGTACGATCCCATCTGAAATGAACAAAAGGCAGCATTTCTTCACACAACGCACAGCCAACCTGTGGAACTCCTTGCCGGAGGATGTTGTGAAAGCCAAAACTATAACAGGTTCAAAAAAGAACTAGATACGTTTATGGAGGATAGGCCCAACAATGGCTATTGGCAAGGACAGGCAGGGATGCAAGCCCATGTTCTGAGTGTCTGTAGCCTCTGTTTGCCAGAAGCTGGGAAATGGGCAACAGGGGATGGATCACTTGATTATCTGTTCTGTTCATTCCCTCTGAAGCATCTGGCATTGGCCACTGTCGGAAGACATGATACTGAGCTAGATGGACCTTTGGTCTGACCCAATATGGCCGTTCTTATGTTCTTATCTAACCCTAGGTATCTAATTGAGATGGAAATTACACTTCTAGCTCCATTGTAGACATACCCTTACTCTTTGTGCTTACCTGCAAGGCCCTAATTAATCTGGTCCCCACCTACAGTTTCTTTCTACTCCCTCCATTCCTTTCAATCTTCTTTTCACTGCACCCTTCAACTCCCAGCACCTCATCCAACCTGTATTTTCCCTTGCCTTTCTTGGGGCTTGTATACATGGCACGACTGTGTGAACTAGAGAGGGGTGAATTGTAGCATGCTCTAACTGACCCTGTTGGTGTGAACTAAAAGGTACTTAGTTCATGCTGATGTCGTTCCATTTCAGAATAGTATATTTTATCTGAGGAATGATCTGGTTGGTGCATATATGTTCCACTGTCCTATGCTGGTGTGAGCCAGAATGGCCCAACATCACATCATGGGTTTCATGCTGCTATCCCCTAGCTGAGATCATTCTTTAGCTCGAGTAACAGGTGACTCTGATTTTGGACCAGGAGGATGTGAGTTCAATCCCCATTGTTGCTCAGAATATGCAAGTGTCCCTTTTGAGGGAAATTCTGTGCTTTCAAAATTTGTGTTTGTCCCAAGGGGGAAAAAATGCATTTTGAAATGTCTGGCAAAACAAAATTTTTGAAATATTTTTGATTTCAGATCAGTTGAAACCTTCTGTCCCCATGTTGACCTTTTTTATAGTAGGTTATAATTTATACTAGGACGTAAAATACATTTCAAAATGAAAAATCATTACAAGTACAAAATCCAAACATTCTGGCCCGATAAGGTTTAACGCTATTGAAATGCCTCATTTTAAATTTCTTTTTCAAAAACAAAATGTTGCTTAAATCAACTCATTCCCGTGGCAAGGTTCAGTTTCAACTAAACAGCATTTTCCAAAAGAAAAACGTGTCATTGAAACTTTTTCAAGCAGCCCTGCACATTCTAATACGAGAGAAGAAAGCTGATTTTCAACCCTGATATTCTATGATTTCTCGATGAAGCTACTTCACCTCAAGAAGAGCCCTTAATTTGTACCAGGGCTTGCTAGGCCTGAGACCCAGCATCTCTAGGTTTGGCAAGCCCCTGGATCTCTGGGCTTGCTGCATCAGCTCTGAACATAACAAAAATGCTTGTGCCCCGGCACTTCTTTCATTACAAATTAAGCACTGCTCAAGACACCTCCTCTGTTAATATTATGGATGACTGCAAACAACCCTAGAAACTGGGGCTGCTGTGGGTTGTCAGGGAGTGATGAGGGGGAACCAAACCTTTTCTGTACTCTTCCAAAGCTTATTTCATCCTGGCTTTAGAGACAAACACCTATTTGTCTGTTAGGCTTCTGTAGGTTTAATGAGTGTTATTGTAGTAGTGGATCCCAATCGGTTGCCTTTCTGACCAATACCCAGCAACTGTTACCTTCAGCATAGTGCTAAGTATATTGCTGAGCCTCTATATTTTCTCCCACATATCCTGGATTGGCTACAGCTCTCCTAAACATTGCCCACTCCCTGCTCTGCAGACTGTTGCTTTCTCTCCATTGTAGGGTAATCGCTTCCATTCTTTTAAAAAATGTTCATTGTATCAAATCTCAAAACCAACATCATCCAGCGGTGGAAATTCCTTTCCCCATCCCGTTCTGTGCTCCTTGGGGGCCAGCAGTTACTGAAACCGCAAAATTCTCTTTCTTGGTGGGCCAAGTCCTTTTTTGGTCCTGCCCCCACCCCATCCCACCCCTTGGAAGGACAAGCCCGGGCTGGCAACCACATGCAAAGTGCTGTTTGTGAGAGCTAGTTTCAGTAGCATGCACACACAAACAAGCCAGGATAATGATCTTTGTGTCAGATTCACTCCCGGTTTACAAGTGGAGACTCAAAGCAGGGAAGGGAGGGTTGGGGGATGAGCCTCGAAGTTTAATGGCAAAGTCACGGTTGGCCTTGCCAGGCCATTTCTTTAAATCAGTTGAGTGGTTGGATTATTTAAAATGCCCTGTGACCAAAAGAATGCAAGGAGCACACGTCTGGACCCAGACAATGAAATGAATAGTTTACTGAATCAAGCAACTAGCCGAGGATTGTCCAACCGCTATAATGCAACAGCAGATCCACTCCAGTGATGAACAAGCCGCTCCAGAGTTTATCTAACTCCAGTCCAGCGGATGAAATAGTTCACTACAGAGTTTGCATTAGAAAGTCTGAGTAAGTGGAATATAGAGCAAGCCAGCCAAAGTCAGCGTGAACGCTACGGGCGAGCAGGCAAACAGCCCATCCCAGGCGTTTCTCTTAAAGTAATATAAATAAATAACAAAACTCCTAAATAAAATACAACCAGCTAAGAAGCAGGAGACTCCGTGTTTAATCAGAGGGTCACAAAGGAGTTTAGGCGAATGGCGGAGCTGGGATGTCTGCTTTTATGCTAAACTCTGGGTTATTGTCTTCCCAACTCACCTGCACTCTTTTTCATCCACCTGCCGTATCCTGTGTGACATGGGGAATGTTGAGCTCTCTGAGGCAGACAGTGTCTTCCTGGCTATTTGTCTGTACAGTTTCTAGCACACCAGGGTCCTAAGCCCTGATTGGGGTTCGTAGGTGCCGCACTATTAGATAACAACAGCAAATAATAACGGCAAACATTACTGGACTACTGTGCACTATACTGTGTGACTGAGTCCCCGGGAGCCTCACTGAGGTCACTCAACCAGGGTGAACTGCAAAGAACGGGGCAATCAATCCCCAAAGCTGGTGGATATTCCAATACTTAGATTTATCAAACCAGCACAAAAAAGCTTCTGTAATACCTCACCCAGAAGTCAATAACACAGTTTTCTTAAAGCAACCCAGCCTTAGGCCTCCACCCAGACACCCAAGTCAAATATGCTGAGGATTACTGAAAATCTTATTCATCATTAAAAAAAAAAAAGTTCTACCAGTCCCAAAGGATCAGACACATTACTTCCAAGGTTAATGAATATTCCAGATCTTACCAAAATACATGCTTACAGCCAGTCCTTATGAACTAAACTAACATTTATTAAAAAAAGAAAAGAGAGCATTGGTTAAAAGATCAATATACATACTCTCATAAAGTTCCTCCTCTACCTTGGTGGGTCTTGCGTTTATTGGCGGATTTTGCTCGCCTTAGAGATTCACAGTAGCCCTCAGTTTGGCTGCTTTTGTGGCTCAAATCTGCTGTTCACTCAGATAACCTCATCACTGGCCAGTATGGAGAAAAAGAGTAAGAACAATCCCCGCAGTTTCTGCTGATCCACCATGTGGGTTGGGGAACAGCCTGGAGACCTTCCCCTCTGGTGGAACCCCCTGTGTTTGATCAGGAGTTGGGAGGTTTAGGGGGAACCGAAGCCTGCCCTCTATCCCGGGTTCCAACCCAGGGCTCTGTGGACTGCAGGTGTCTATAGTGCATCCTGGAACAGCTGTGCGACAGCTACAATTCCCTGTGCTACTTCCCCACGGCCTCCTCCCAGCACCTTCTTTGTCCTCACCACAGGACCTTCCTCCTGATATCTGTTAAAACTTGTACTCCTCAGTCCTCCAGCAGCATGTCCTCTCACTCCCAGCTCCTTACGCACACCTCATTAACTGGAGTGAGAGCCTTTTTAAACCAGGTGTTCTGATTAGCCTTAACTAATTTAGCAGCTTCCCAATTGGCTACAGGTGTCCTAATTAGCCTGCCTTAATTAGTTCTAGAAAGTTCCTGAGTGTTCTGGAATAGTCCCTGTTATCTTACCCAGAGAAAAGGGATCTGCTTAACCTGGAACTAATGTATCTACCTTCAACCACTCTCCTGTAGCCATCTGACCTGACCCTGTCACAGTACAGATATGAGTACAGTTCTGGGATTCAGATTCATAGTAGAGACGGTGAGCTTTGTAGTTGCAAAGAGTTCTTTCAGAACTAGTCCATAGGTTATAATCTCATGTCCATATTCAGGGTGATCCAGTTAAGACTGGAGATCTCAGCCTTTTGACTTAAGCTTCCCCTGCATGAAGCATCAAGCAGATCTGAGATAAAAAGGATCAGGACCCAAGAGTTTTTACACAGTTCCAGGCCATCTCTTTACAGGTCGGAGTTCTTAGGCGACCACTAGGCAATCATGAAGACATTGAAGTAGACCTATTTCCTAAGCATCCCCAGGAATTAGCTACACAGATTAACCTAAGGCAATTGCCTGTTTTCCATCATTTGCAGGTGATTTGCTAGACATTTCAAAGATGGGTGAATACATTGATATTACTATGTTTACAGTTCATTTAAATGTTAAAATGTCTTTTTAATCTCTGAATTAACAGAATACAGCATAGACAGGGACTGCTTGATTACATTGTTAATCTCTAACAAAAGATATATAAACACTCAAAACCACAAACATTATCTATCCATATCTTCCTAAAGATTGAATTTGGGTCAATTAGCCTGCAAGCTGTTTAACCCTTTCTGGCCATGAGTCACACTTTGTATAAGATTTGTTGCAATTATATATCAGTGGTAGCAACAATGATTTGCATGGTCATACTCTAATCAGATAACATCACATACTGCCCAGCAATCAGTTACTCACCACTGAAATGCAGCCACCTCTGGGGTACATAGGTAGCAGCTGTTTAACTTGCACCGTGCTATTACAATTTTGCACAGCGTGAAAACTACTGTATACCATTGACTTTGGAGGTAGAATTTAATATAGCGTATGTAACTCTCTGAGTTAGAGTCTGAGCAGGACACTGAGGTTCACACCCCCAGCCCTTATGAAAAGTATCATGGGATCTTTAATGACTACCATGACCACAGGGATCTTACTTGAAACACTGATATGGGCTGGCATCTTCCAAGGTGCCTGCGTAATCTAGGAGCACAAGTCCTGTTGAAAGTTGATGGTATTTAGGAGATCTTCAAAAACACAAACGGCGATTAGGCACCTAAGGTGATATTTTCAGAAGCTCCTACATCAACAATTGTGCTTTGGAAAATGCTGTCCCCTAACTCGCACTGAAGCACACTTTGAAAATCTCTCTAACCCACATAGATCTGGTCTATGTGTAACCCATTGTTGAGGGCGTGTTACAGGTCCCCCTCTCTGCCCAATCCACAGACGAAATGAGCATTACAGCCCCAGCTACAGAGATTTAGCACTAGCTGTAGCAGCTCATGGTTTTAGCTCCAGACATCCCCCATTCAATCCACCATATGTCACCCAAGGGGGTGGCTGTCACTCACATACAAAGTGGCACCAGTTTAACTAAAGGTATGATTTTATACCAGTGCCACTTCGTGTCTGAACTTGACTCATATTGGTGTAGCTTGCATGGTAAATTCACTGATGAATGCTAAACCAGTACAACTGGTTTTAACCAGCATCCAGGCAGGAGTTTGCACTGATTTAATTAAATAATTTTAAAATAGATTTCAGTTAAGTCTGTGCCACTGCTATGTATAGACAGATGATTATGAAAATGCCACCTGCTATGGTTAGGGATTCAACATTGCTTCTGTTGTTTTCTTTCAGTTACAATGAAATAATATTTTGGACACAACAGACTTTGTGAACAAATGATTTTTTTCTCTTCTCTTTATCCAGCTATTTTATTAGAATTCTCTCCTCTTGCTCCCATTCCCAAAAACATCATCTTTCACTTTCCCAAATGGTCAGGCATCCTTTGCAAATAGTGAACATAAGAACAGCTATATTATATCAGACCAAAGGTCCATCTAGCCCAGTATCCTGTCTTCTAACAACGGCCATTCCCAGGTGCTTCAGAGGGAATGAACAGAACAGGGAATCATCAAGTGATCCATCCCGTCACCCATTCCCAGCTTCTGGTAAACAGAAATAAGGACACTTCAGAGCACAGTTTTGCATCCCTGCCCATCCTGGATTATAGCTATTGATGGATTTAACCTAGGTCTTTTTTGAACCCTCTTATAGTCTTGGCCTTCATAACATCCTCAGGCAAAGAGTTCCACAGGTTGACTGTGAAGAGATACTTCCTTTTGTTTTTTCTAAACCTGCTGCCCATTAATTTCATTTGGTGACTCCTAGTTCTTGTGTTATGAGACAGGATAAATCACAATTCCTTATTTACTTTCTCCACATCAATCATGATTTTGTAGACCTCTATCATATCCCACCCCCCTGAAAAGTCCCAGTCTTATTAATCTCTCCTCATATGGCAGCCGATCCATACCCCTCATCATTTTTGTTGTCCTTTTCTGTATCTTTTCCAATTCCAATATATCTTTCTTGAGATGGGGCAACGAGATCTGTATGCAGGATTCAAGATGTGGGCATACCATGGATTTATATAGAGGCAATATGATATTTTCTGTCTTACTATTTTTCCCTTCCCTAATGATTCCCAGCATTACCATTGTTAGCTTTTTTGACTGTCGCTGCACATTGAGTGACAACTCTTCCTGCAGAATGCAACCGTTGGCTCCGATTGCTGAGTGCCACTTCAATAGATTTCTCATTTTGCCAAGTGTTACAGTCCCACTTCTCATTCTGTGGAGGCTGACCTCTAACGCATGCTGCAGTTAATTAGCCAGTGCATATGTGTGCCACTGTCTTCTACTGAAAGGGAACACAAACTGCTTCACTGTGTATCATAAAACCTATATTCTTAGTGGCTGAGAACAATTCTCCTGTAGCTCAAGTGGATCTGAGTCCCTGCGATTGCCATCCTGTTTTGAGTAACCACGGTGCACAGCAGAGCGACAAACATGAAGTTCTAGGTGGTCACAGATCTGCTACAATTCCTTTTTAAGTTGGCAATTAGCTTTAAAAAACCCTATAAGTAGGTGTTGCGGTGCAACTGCGCCCCGTCCCCTTTTGGGGCAGGGTGAGGGTTATTATTTCCCCACGGCTGAGTCTGTGTGATCACCCCTTGCCTCGGGATAGCATGGCCTAGGGGTGAAAATCAATATGACTCCCCTCTCTCAGGACCATAGGGCCTAATTGCCAGAGTCAATACAGCCATCCTCTCCATCATGGCTGCTTGGCCCACTGGCCAGTCAGTATGGGTGCCCTCTTCAGCTGGGCTGTGGGCCTAGTGGCCAGAGTCGGTATCCTCCTCAGCCCTTCTACTGGCAGGTCAAGGGAGTGGGCCACTACCTGGGGGGGTGTCAGCCAGGTAGGGGGACCTGTGTCCTTGTAGTGGCAAGTGCACTTACCAGTGGGTCAGCAGAGGATCTGTCCAGAACATGCTGACACCACCCAGCAAGATCAATAATTCCCCTTGAGCTACTTCCTGCCCTGTCCCTGGTATAGTGGTCCTGGCATCTCTGAAGTCATTGGGCTCCTCCACCTGTGTGACTCTCAGCAGCTCCATCACTGCTTGGGCATCCACAGGAGCTTGGGCATTGACTTGGGTCTTGGCATCTCCAGCTTCCACCATCTGGGGCCTCAGCAGTTCCCAGGCTGGAGTCCACAGCAGGCGTCCCTCCTCCTCGGCAGTCAGCCCAGAATGAGCTAAGCTGCTCCCTTTTATACATGGTCTCCAGCTGGAGCATGCACAGCAGGGCCAAAGTGGAGGGGTGGCCTCCTCGGCCAAACGGGTGGAGTTAACCCTTGCAGTACCAGTGCGGGGCAAGCCCACTCTGGTACAATAGGTCTGAATTAAGACCCTGGAGCAAACCATTTCTGAATTTTGTGGAAATCTGGACCTGAACTTTAAGACTGTCCCCTAAACCTAGAATGGCCAAACCAAACCACAAATCTCTGTAGCTCAGGCCTAAATCTAATATTAAATTGAAGGGTGGGAGCACAGCATCAATCTCTAGTCACCGACAAGTCCCATCATGTTATGGTTGCTAAGTGCCAGAGAATTTAATTTTTAGTCATGTACAACTGTTATCCACGAGGTAGTCTGTGTCAATGGGGTTGTTGTTGTCATGGTGGATTTTTGTTGGTTCTTATTGTTACTTTGTTTGCAGACTATACTTGAGGATTTTCATCTGTAACATGCCTGGTGCTACAGACAGAGACAGCTGTGAAGAAAACATATCATTTGAAATCTAAGAGTGTTGGACTTTCACCTTGTTTAGACATGGAATGGAGTAGAAAGGAATTTGGTTCAGATGCAGCCTTGGACATTTGAACCTGCTTTTGTTGAGTGAGGATACATTGGCCGGGACATGTGAGTGATGATCTGCTCTTTTGGAAATGTGCTCTGCAATCTTTAACTTCCTCCTGGAGAGACACCAGAGATGGGGAGAAGAGACCTTGGCTTAATAGCTTAACTGAGGTCATGCAGCATGCTGGCATCACAGCATCTGCGTTGACGAGACCAACTTTTAGCCCTGCTTTGTATGAATCCAATTATTATTACGCATCAGTAATGTGCTCTGCACTGCGTACGAATCAACATGAGATCCATGTAACCCTGGCACTACCACTCCTTTCCCAGCAGTTTGGGATCAGCCATAACCCTTTCAAAGGTAAGTTCCTATTACTGCTACGGTAGCATGTGGCAGTCCCAAGTGCTCTGTACAAACAATAGAGTTGGGTGAAATTTGGGTGAATTTCCATCTTGTGAGAAATTCCGACATTTCAACATTTGTTTTAATCTCAAATTGGGAGGAAAAAGTTGAAATTTTCCATGAAACAGAAATTCAAAAAAAAAAAATTTCAACTGGGAAATTTCCAAGAGTTTAGTTTCAAAATTTGCAATCGAAACAAAATATTTCAACATTCCCAAAATCAAAATGTTCTATTTCTGTATGTTGAACTGATCCGAAATGCTTCATTTCAAGTCAGCTCAATATTAAACTTTATTTTTTCCATAATAGCACATTGCCTCATAGGAGTTGTTGTTTGGGAACCTGATGTCCCCATTTTCCCCTATGGGTCAGGCACCTTGTCTGGACTACATCTCTCATAAAGCACCAAGAGCCATTAGACTCCTATGATGCATCATGCAGATACATGAGAGGGAAATCAGTGTATTGCCTTATGGGAAATGTAGTCCTCCTGGGAGCCTGTCCTACAACAGAGACTAGGGGCCAAAACTTCAACTCCCATAAGGCAATGTGCTGATAGAAAAATGCAGTTTAATGTTCTGTTGGACTTATTTGAAACAAAACGCTCCAAGTCATTACAAAACAAAATATTCCAATTTAGGTTGAGCTGCCTGGAAATGAAATATGTCATTTCAATTTTCCCAGTGGAAAACTGAATTTTGGGGGCAGAAATCAAAATTGCCAAACCAGAAATTTCAGTGTGGCGGAGACTGTATTTTCCATTGCCAAATCATTCCAACAGAAAATTCCCAACCAGCTCTAACAAACCCATAATGAGAGACTGTCCCTGCCCTGAAACATTTATAAACTGAAAGGACAAGTACAAAGGCGAAGAGATAGATCTAAGGTCACACAGCAGCTCAAGGTTAAAGCCAGGAACAGAACCCAGATCTCCCATCTCAGTGTCCTAGCAATTGGACCATGCTGCCTGATACTGGCCTTGCTGGAGTGTATTAGTCTAATTTCTGATATACTGCGCGAGTAAGGAACTAGAATGCACCAAGTGATGTGTATGCTCAGCTTCTGAATATGTCCTTCGTGCTGACTGACAAAGGATGAGTTGTGCAGTAAACAGATATCTTATTTGATTTATCTTAAGCCGATAACTTCTTCCATTTACACTACCGCATCAGTGTTTAAAAAAGACATGACCTCCCTGACCTCCAGCCACCCCATCCAGCCCCAAGCCCCTGCCTATCAACCACTTACAGACCCTCATCCCCTGCTATCTCAATATCATGAGCAGCAAGAGTTTGTATACAAAGTTGTCACCACCCTCATGAGTGGGTAGATTTTCCAGCTCATCAGTAACCTGAGTGGCACTTCAGCCCTGGATTCTTTCTCTGCAGTGTCAACAGCACACTGCTGCCAGGATATCCCCTTACACATTATCTTCCATCAAGTTGATAGGCAGGAGGGAACAGAGCCAGGAGTAACTGTGACACACTCAGTGTTTTTACAGGCACAATGGTTAATGGGCTGGTAAATGTAAAGGATTATCCACCCCTGCCCCCAGCCCCAGGACATGTGAGCAGAGAAGAAGGGGGTGGTGCTAGTCTATAAACCCCTGCAGAAAACTGCTTGATCAACGAGCACTCAAAAAATCCCACAGGATATTTGGGCTGTTACTTGGATCTGCAGGAATTCACTAGAGGATCCCCTCCCAGCAACACTCTAAGCAGCCATCTCTTCAGTGGGGCTCACCCTAGAGAGGCAGAATACACAGTCACCCAGGTGCATCAGTACGCTGAGTGTGCAGTGGACATTTGCCAGGTTCATAAGACAGCAAAGCCCATTTCCACCCTGCTGCACACACCTTACATTACAGCATTATGCAAAGGAGCCCGTGGAGTGCTATTGTATCACCACTAAGTGCCCAGGCTTATAGGATTTAGGGCCATATGCTCGCTTAGCTTATGCATCGAGAAGTTGAGAAACCTGCCTCTGAATTCTTCACACAGGCTGAAACCTCCTGCTCGGCTGCTAGCTCAGCCTTCAGCACAAAGAAAGTCCTATTGGACCCTTCCCAAAAGAGCAACAAACATCAGGAGAAGATGCAGTGGCAGGGGAACTGTTGGAAGAGTCCAAAAAGAACTGTAATACCACGACATGCAAGGTAATGATGTTACAGAAAGCCAGGACTGAAGCAATGCTGCTCCCTGGGTCATTAACCTGCTATCTGGAAAAATCTGTTCCTGGGTGTGGGCAATTAGTTTCCGTGCATGTCTAAGCACATAGAGGCAATTTGGAGATCATCTCAGTCTCTTAAGGGTTTGGAAAACATGTACATTTCTGTCCTGTCAAACATGCTGCTATTCATGTAGCAGCATGGTGCTTTGCATCTTACACAGCACAGTATCAGCTAGGTTTGGATCTTATTTCACCTCTTAGCCAGAAGGGTTACCAAAAGTTCTTGCTCAAGTTGGTCAAAACTTTTTCATATTTTGAAACTTCCACCAAATAAAATGAAAAGTTATCAAAATTGTCAATGTCAACAAGAAAAGATTAGATAGATAGGTGTATGGGGATAGATAGATAATAATATATGGAGATATACCTTTTGAATAGAACTGGAAGGGACCCTGAAAAAGAGGCCAGCCCCCTGCCTTCACTAGCAGGATCAAGTACTGATTTTGCCCCAGATTGGCCCCCTCAGGGGTTGAACTCACCAGCCTGGGTTTAGTAAGTCAATGCTCAAACCACTGAACTATCCCTCCTCCAAGCTGCAGCTTGATAGATAGATCAAAACTTTTCACTAAATTTTTCATGAATTCCCCCCCAAACCAACCCTAGACCTGGTCCAACTTTTCTTTGTATTGCAGCTTCTAGGGGCCCCACCCAACTGTGTTAGGCATTGTGCAGATACAGAACAAAAATACAGGCTCTGCACCTTTTTATGACACAGAGTAAGGGCACCCTCAGGACTGGTGTACACAATTTGTGCACCAATTCAAGGAAAATGATTTGGAAACTGATTGCAGTCCCCTAATGTAGACACACTTAAACTGATTTAAAGATGTCTAGATATAGGGGAATTGCACCAATTTAAACCAATGGAGTTAGGGCACAAAATGTGTAGAGACCAGCCCTTAGTTTCGAGACCCCCAATCCTGCAAGGTGCTGAGCACTGTCAGTTTCCATTGATTTAAATGGAAGTTGAGTGTGCCCAGCAGCTCATAGGACAAGGCCATAGCTGAGCATATCCTACTCCCAATGCTGATGACTCAGCTGCTCCACCAGTTGGCTTCACAAAGCTGTCAGCACACGGGCTCTGCTTAACTGATTCTGCTTAACAAATGTGCAAGTGTCAGACAATCGTCCCAGTGCACTGATGCCGTTCTCATGGTTTGACCAGCTTTTCCAGCAGACCAACTTCTGTGCAAATTGCCTGTGGAGACATGCAGCCTGCTCTAGGAAATAAAATACAGATAGACCTGGACCGAAACCCCATGACCTCTGCAATCTGGGAAAGCAGGGATCTGGATCCAGATCCACACTTGTCTGTATAGAGACAGTGACTGATAGCAAAATCACAATCTCAGATCCAACCCCTCCCCGCACCACCAGCATGACTGATGGAACCTGGGGATAGTTTAGTCCAGACATCTGCCCCTGCTGGCAGGACCTCACACACGCTTGGCACATGAGGTCACACTGGAGGGGGCGGAGCAACGCCTTCTTAAAAATGGTGTCTCCCATTTGGACCAAACCATTTCCAGCTTTGTCCCAGTATCGAACGGGGGACAAACCTCCAAAAAAGAGGACTGTCCAGTATGATACTGGACAAGTGGGCTCCCTGGCCCGGAGGGGTGAGAAGAGAGAGTCATGGGTTGGAGGGAAAGATTGACTCTATGGTGTGATGTTCAGGCACTTCCCTGGGAGATGATTTCAAATCCCTGCTCCCACGAATAGGTAGTTATTTATATAAGGTGGAGTAGCTTCAAGAGGAGTAATTGAGAGAGATGACCCCCTCCCCTGAATACATTAGTGGTTGGGGCACTCCCCTGTGGGGTAGCAGACCTGGGCTCAAGTCCTTGCTCCGAAGCAGGCAGATTTGAACCTGGCTCTGCCATGTCCTAGCTGAGTGCCTAACCTTTGAGGTGTGCTCTGAGAATACCTATTGACTCAGGCCCCACTTGGGGGACAGGCAGGGCCATGTCTCACTTGAGAATCATGCTGGGGCTAGGGCATGAGCTCAGGCTTTGAACAGCTTGGATGCAGTGGGGCAGCATCAGGGATTTAGGCAGCTTTGTGCTGTGCATGCCCACCGACAGAGACAGGTGCCTCCTGTTAGGCACAGCAGCTGTAGCCATGTTGGTTCCTGGATGTTAGAGAGACAAGGTGGGTGAGTTTGTCTCTCTCACCAATGACAGCCAATCCGATAAAGGGCATTATCTCACCCATGTTGTCTCTGCATGGTTAGTTAGGCAGCAGCTGAGCGGTGGCACCTAAATGCAGGACTTAGGTGCCTAAAGAGGCAGCTAGGCATCTAACAAAGTATCTTCGTGGCTCTAGTCTGGAGAGATGAAAGGCTTGATTCTCAGTTACACTAACCTCCTGTAGCACTACTCTGACAAAGTAAAGGGGCCTTAAAGGGGAGTGAATTACAGCACATTGCTAAGCGTGGCAGAGTCAGAGTGAGTCACTGCCCTGAAGTTCACAGTCTTAAGAGACAAAGGTATTTCCATTCTATGGGCAGGGAAACACGGCAAAGTGATTTGCCTGAAGTCACAGAAGTCTATGGCCGAGCTAGAAACTGAACCCACATCTGCTGAGTGCCAATCCGGTACCTTAACTGCAAGCCCAGCCTTCATCGCTATTGCTGTATTGCAGAGGCAGCCACTTAAACCAATACATGTTTCAAAAAGACTACATCTGTTCCAACCATCAGTACAGTTTCAAATAGCTTCCCGTTAAAAAGCAAGGGCAAAACACTTTGTATAAGTTGAACAAAGCAAAACTACTTGAATCACCACCCGTGGCAAACTGCCACTGCAGAAATGATCAGTAATACAAACTAGATACAGCTAGTTCAATGGAGCTACAGCGATTTACACTAGCTGAGGATCTGACCCATGGTACAAACCCACATAAGCCTATTATTTATCGTCTACACAGTTGTTTGCTCATGTAACCATTTTGGCAACATTTACGGTGCCTTGTCTTGCCAATAAAGTTACTGTAAGTCTGTGTCAGACCAAAAGAAATGCCATACTGGACAACCCAAGATAATGTTTCTGTTCACCAAAAAAAAAAGTGTGTGAATTAATGTAAGAATTTGATCTGATCAATCCACGTGTTCTTTTCACGACGCCAAACTCTGGGCTTCTGCACCTGAAAAAATCAGGTTGCTTTCAATACCAACAAAACATAAAACTTGATTCAACATAAATAATGTTCCATTCCACCGATAAATGACCTTGGTTTATGATTTATTTATTCATTATAGACTTGGAAGTAGTGATGAGAAAGAATGAGGGGCCAGAAAGATGACTGGAAATCAAAGTCTTCATTCAGCAAAGCACTTGAGAATATGCTTAACTTTAAGTACATGTTTAATTCCCCCCTCCCCTGATGTCAGATACATTAAAGTGTAAAGTCAAGTATGGTCTTAAGTGCTTTTCTGAAGTGGTCCCCAACTAAGTGAGGATGGGAGAACCTCACACTTAGAGAACTGAAGTACCTTTGTTTTTCATCAGAAAGATAGATAGTTTTTTTATACTGAGATCCCCTTTGAATAATCAGTTGCTTGCTCCATAAAACACAAGGGCAAAATAAAATCAGCTATTTTTCACTAACAATATCTCAAAACAGCTATCTCTGGTCTTACAGATCTTGAACTAAGACACAGAATGAGTAGATGACTTCCAAGTTCACATTTACTGCCATAAACTCTGCCTTCAAAATGCCTAGGTTGCCCCATTTCCCCAGTTACCTGACTCAAGTGCCAACATTCCATTTGGACATTGTTACTTCAAGTTAATGTTGATGTGAACCATTCATTTTCCAAACTTCTCCTGCAAGATTGCAGCAAAGATGTCCCCCAGGATGGCACTTTCTATAGAGCAAGCACCTGGGACAGAGGCCCCTCAGATCCTTCCACATAGAAATGGACTGAAACACTTTAGCCCAAACCCCCAAATGTTGCAGAAGTTTGGAACTGGATCACAATACTGCAGCACATAAGGCCATCAGATGACCCTCAGACTGGAAGCTTGAACCACCACTCATTACATACCTCAGCATGATGTAAACTTGTGGTTTCCATGTCTGATGAATTATGACCCCTCATTAACTCAACATTGAATGTCAAACTGATTGATCATGGTATAGTTTCTATATGCCCAGAGTAGATGCCTTCACAGAAGGCAACGTTCTCCTTTTGGATCTGTATGGTAGATCCCAAATCCTATATTTCACTTTTTGTACATGCATAGGAGGACTCGCTGATGTCACTGTAGCATATATTCCAAGGCCAGAAGGGACCATTGGGATCATCTAGTCTGAACTCCTGTATAACAAGGCCAATAAACTCCCCCAAAATAATTTCCGGAGAAGAACTTTTAGAAAAATATCCAGTCTTGATTTACAAATTGTCAGTAATAGAGAATCCACGAAAATCCTTGACAAGCTGGTCCAATGGTTAAGTAACCTCATTGCTAAACTTTTACCTCTAATTTCTAGTCTGAATTTGTCTAGCTTCAACTTCTAGCCATTCGATAGGGTTATACCTTTCTCTGCTAGATGGCACAGCCCATTATCAAATATTTGTTCCACATGTAGATACTTAAAGACTATAATCAAGTCATCCCTTAACCTCTTCTTTGTTAAACTGAATAGACTGAGCTCCTTGAATCTATCATTATAAGCATGTTTGCTAAACATTTAATCGTTCTTGTGGCTCTTCTCTGAACCCTCTCCAACTTACCAACATCCTTCTTGAATTGTGGGCACCAGAACTGGACACAGCATTCCAGCAGGGGTCACACCAGTGCCAGATACAGAGGTAGAATAATCTTGCTGCTCCTCTTTGAGAGTCCCCCGTTTATATATCCCAGGATCGCATTAGCCTTTTTAGGCAGAGCTTCACACTGGGAGTTCATGTTCAGCTGATTATCCATCACTCCCAAATCTGTTTCAGAATCACAGCTTTCCAGGATAAGGTGCCCCATCCTGTATGTATGGCCTGCATTCTTTGTTACTCGATGTACAGATTCACACTTAGCCATATTAAAATTCATATTGTTTCCATGTGCACAGCTTACCGAGTGATCCAGATCACTCTGTACAAATGACCTGTCCTCCTCATTATTTACCACATCCCCAATGTGTGTGTCATCTGCAAACTGTATCAGTGATGATTTTATGTTTTCTTCCAGGTCACTGATAAATAGTATAGGTCCCAGAACCAATCTTTGCAGGACACCACTAGAAACACACCTGTTCAGTGATGCTTCCCCATTTATAGTTACATTTGGAGACCTATCAGTTAGCCAGCTTTTAATCCATTTAAGGCAGCAGTGGGCAAACTTTTTGACCCAAGGGCCACATCTGGGTATGGAAATTGTATGGCGGTCCATTAATGCTCACAAAATTGGGGTTCAGGTGAAGGAGGAGGTGAGGGTCTGGCTGGGGGTGCAGGCTCTGGGGTGAGGCCAGAAGTGGGGAGTTCAGGGTGCAGGAGGGGGCTCTGGGCTGGGGCAGGGGGTTGGGCTGCAGGGGAGAGTGAGGCCTCTGGCTGGAGATGTGGGCTGGCTCTGGGGTGTGGGCTCTGGGGTTGAGGGATTTGGGGTGCAGGAGGGTGCTCCCAGGTGGGATTGAGGGATACGGAGGGCAGGAGGGAGATCAGGGCAGGGGCAGGAGGGTTGGGCATGGGGAAATGGGGTGACAGCTCCAGCTGGAGTTGCGGGCTCTGGGGTGTGGGCTCTGGGGTTGAGGGATTTGGGGTGCAGGAGGGTGCTCCAAGCTGGTATTGAAGGGTTCAGAGGGTGGGAGGGGGATCAGGGTTGGGGCAGGTGGTTGGGGCATGGGAAGGGCTCAGGGGTGCAGGCTCCAGGTGGCACTTATCTGAAGCAGCTCCCAGAAACTGTGGCATGTCCCCTCTCCGGATCCTACACAGAGCCACGGCCAGGCTGCTCTCCATGCTACCCTATCCACAGGTGCTGCCCCTGCAGCTCCCATTGGCCACAGTTCCCAACCAATGGGAGCTGCAGGGATGGCACTTGAGGAGGGGGCAGCGCAGAGCCCCCTGACTGCCCCTAAATGTAGGAGCTGGAGGGGGGACATGCACCACACAGAGCTGCGACACATGCGCGTGGAGCACCCACCGACCCCACTCGCCGGATGGAGTGGGGGAAGCCCCAGCCCACTCCCTAGCAGGAGCTTGAGGGCCGGATGTGGGCTGCGGGCTGTAGTTTACCTACCCCTGATTTAAGGTGTGCCATGTTAAGGTTATAGCATTCTAGTCTTTTTAATCGAAATGTCATGTGGTACCAAGTCAAATGCTTTACAGAAGTCTAGGTATATGATGTCAACACTATTACCATTATCAACCAACGCTGTAATCTCATAAAAAAAGATATCAAGTTTGTTTGAGAGGATTTATTTTCCATAAACCCATGTCGATTGGCATTAATACTTCATGTTTTTACTTAAGACCCATATCAGGCACTCCATTATGTCAATGAGAACTCTGCAAGAGTCAGGATAGCAGAATACCAGAGCCAAGGTTGTAGGTTACTTGCACTATATTTAGATACCATCTGTCCTGCCAAGGGATTCCATAGTGCTGTATGTAGCTGTTGAAGGAGGATGTGAAGAACAGCCAAAAAAAACTACAGGGGAAATGGAGAAAGCAGAACTCAAGATGAAGTTTGTCCAGGACAATGGAATTAACACGGTAAAGAAGAGTGCCACAACATTTATAATGAGCGGAAATCATACTCAATAGACCATAGGTGCTGAGTTTTACTTTTCCCTGGGGATGCTCCATCCCAGCTCCGCCCCCGAGGCCCCAACTCCACTCCATCCTTTCCCATTAGGCCACACCCTCACCCCGCTTCTTCCTGCCCATGCTCTGCCCCCTCCCTGAGGCCCCCACCCACCTGCCGCTCGCTGCTCTCTGCCCTCCCCCAAGTCCCACCCAAGCCCCTAAACAGCTGATCAGTGGCACCACCCAACAGCTGTGGCTAGTGGGTGCTGAGAACCCACTATTTTTTCCCCATAGAGTCGGTGTCTCTGAGACCATCCTTAGCTCCACCTTGAGGTGTTGGTTCAGCATTGTGTTAAAAGGGAGCGTGACACCTACTTGAATCACCACATGTTACTAACCAGCACCTGTATGTTATTTAGCAGTCTCATCTGCTCTTCTACCCATCTGTCCTGCTCACCTTCTGAGGTATCACAGGATCACAGCCCAGAGTACCGCAGCTTCTGCCTTTATATAGCCAGATAGATCAGATCACATAAAATCAGACACAGGAGCTCAAACCTGTGGTCCATCTAGTCCAGCCTCTTGTCTTTAACAGTGGCCAATACCAGCTATTTACATATCACTTGGCTGGGAGGCTGCCAAAGAACATACTGATGCCATAGCACAGAGGAAGTGGCCATGGGATGTAGCACTCTTCCCACGGAGACAGTGCCTCAGTACGGGATTAGGTGGTGCTGTACTCTTGACTACTGGTGGCTATTAAAGAGCCCAGGCTGCTTTTGTTTTGGTATGATCCATGGTGCCATGTGCAGATGAGAAAAAGAATGAGTAGGTTCGTTTGATTCATTCTAAGCCTCTCATTGTCAGCTGTTCACTTCCCAGCGAAGCTCATTCAGGAATAGATGAGATCACTGCAAAATGCAGAGTTTCTCCTTAGAAGCTTCAGTAGCGTGAAATACTTTTTGGTCTGCATCTTCTAGTGGCACGAAACTGGCCATGCTGTGAATGCAGTGACTTGTACATTCCTCCCTAGCTGGGTAGGCTTATTAGGGTAAAGTGATATCCCAGGGAGAAAAAAAAAATAGTGGAGTTTATTAAGTGGTTAATTCCTGGCCCTTTGCCAATAATCACCTGAACGTCCATTTCCTTCTATCTCGGATGGTTGTCTAGACAACCAACACCTGTTCCTATTGAATGGCTAATATCCCAAACTGGAAAGAGGGTTCAATCGTAAAACAGTCATGACCTCTGGTCATCAGCTTCCACTGGCAAATGTTCAAGACAGCCGAAGTACTTCCAAGTCACTTAGCGCTGCCTTCCTGCTTCTGCAGCTCCTACAAGCTCGGCTGCTCCACTAGCTGAGCTCCTTGGGGTTCTCTTTTTGTTGTTTTCTGCTGTGCTCTGTGCAGTGACCTGACTTACTGGAAATCACACAGGCACACACAAAGCTGGAAGAAGACGGAAAAATATCCAGGGTTTTTGTTGCGTTTTCTTTCCAGAGAACGGCATGTTTCCCGCATTCCAGCATGGCACAATGGACAGCTAACTCATCTTCTAACTCGGATACAAGAGAGCTTCTAACTCAGTCAGTTTTCTGTGGAGAAATGAGGAACTTCCTCTGGGATGGCACATTCTGTGCAAGTTTTATTCTTAGGTCACTCTGATTGCACTGCCAACCTGAGAGCCCCCTAGAGTTTAGCTTTCGGTCTATCTCCAGTCACCAGAATATGGCAAAATAAGGCATCCCTGATACCACCGTGCCTTCCAGTACACCCCTCAACCATGAGATAGAGGGCGAACCTTATGGATAAGGTGAGGAAGTGTTCAGTCTTCATAGCGTACCTCCGCCAAGGCGGCTCTGTTCAGACAGGAAGTGAAGGTGCCATTTAGGGACAATTCTGGTGGTTTTAGTTACATAGATCCTTTTCCACTTGCAGAGAGCTACCAATCATATTTCACAAAGGCCAAACAAGACCTAACTTCTGGTGGTGATTTTAGGTTAGTATCAGAATGAGTTGGGCTCAAGCTTCTGATCCTGCAGCAACCCACACAGAACTAGGAGGGATGAGCCCAAGTTGCAGGAGGGGAGAGTTTGAAGGAGGCACCAGGAAGTCAGTCTCTGGGCACATGGCTAGAATGCTCACTGCAGTTGTGGAATTTTCTTTAAATAGTTCTCTTAACAAAGAGTCTGTCTAGTTTTACAAGAATGGAGCCCTTTCAAGTTAATCCTCAGCAGGTGGTACATGGAACAAACCCAGAAGTTCAAAAACTCCAGTTCCCATTACCAACCCCCTAAGCCATCCACTTACCTCCAATCCAAGGACTTACATCCAAGTTTGCCTATCTAGATGTGAACTTCAACAAGCTACAAATGAGGGCTCCATCATCCAGGAAAATTTGTACCTTTGTTTTGTACTTGTACTATTCTGAGACCTTCCTGGTCCCAGCCTACCTTGCCTTCAACAGTTAAAGTGAACACATTCTTAGAGTCATAGAATATCAGGGTTGGAAGAGACCTCAGGAAATCATCTAGTCCAACCCCCTGCTCAAAGCAGGACCAACGCCAACTAAATCATCCCAGCCAAGGCTATGTCAAGCCGGGCCTTAAAGACCTCTAAGGATGGATATTGCACCATCTCATTAGGTAACCCATTCCAGTGCTTCACCACCCTCCTACTGATATTATGTTTCCTAATATCCAACCTAGACCTCCCCCATGGCAACTTGAGACCATCGCTCCTTGTTCTGTCATCTGCCACCACTGAGACCAGCCAAGCTCCATCCTGTTTGGAACCTCCCTTCAGGGAGTTGAAGGCTGTTATCAAATCGACTCTCACGCTTCTCTTCTGCGGACTAAATAAGTCCAGTTCCCTCAGCCTCTCCTCATAAGTCATATGCATTTGCACACATACCCATGGAGTTACAGTGGAAGGTAGAGTGTATTTATGCCTGATAATAACATACCAGCTGGAATTACTGCCAAGTGCAGCATACTACATACTCTAGAGGGAACCATATACCACCACTCAGAAGAGAGGAATCATAGAGTTCTGCGAGTTGGCACAGAGAGTTTGGAGGCGGCTGCAAACCTGAGTGGACCCCTCCTTGCCACTATCAAGTCTAAGACTCACTTGAACCCCAAAGGCTCAGCGTGCAGTGTAGACATACCAGAGAGGCCACTCCTTCCTGTCCCTGGGAAAGCAGAAAGCTATGTAAAGTATAAGGCCCACTCCCCCTAAGAATGTATCTGAAGGATACTGTAAGCAATTAGAGCTGAGCAGGAATTGGCTTTCCTGTACCCTGAATATTTTGAAGAGTTCAAAAATTGTTCCCCATCCCAAATTGAGATGAAATGTTAAAATCTTGAAAATGTTAAAGAACTGAAAAAAAAATGTGGTTTGGGCCAATCAAAATGTCTTTTCCATAATTGCACAATGTTTCATTTCTATTTTGACTTTTTTTTCTTACCTTTGAGTTTAACTAGCTTACCTGTCTCAACAGACAGTCATTTCCAACCAGAAAACTGGAATATTTCTGTTTAGAAAATGTTGATATGAAAGATTTGAACCATTCCAAAACTTTTTTTTCCCCAAAACATTTTTGGAGTCAGGAGGTTTGTCAAATCTGGCCCTGTGGTGGATGCAATTTTGGTTTTGACAAATTGATGTTTTTCTCTGGTGAAGGTTTTGTTGAAAAATTTAGAAGCAGCTCTATGAGCAAGTGATGTTCAAGGGACCCAGCAAAGGGAGAATCGTTCAGACATCTGCATATCTGTGTTGGCCTTCTCTAAGGTCGCCCCTATACCATCACTCTACACTGCAAATGCAACATTAGATGAATTGCCATTTAGAGACATTTAATGCCAGGGGTGGGCAAATTATGACCCAGGGGCCACATCTGGCTCTTCAGAAGTTTAAACCCGGCCCTTGAGCTCCTGCTGGGGAGCAGGGTCTGGGGCTTGCCCCGCTCCATGTGTGTCGTGACTCCATGCAGCTCGTGGAAACGGCAGCATGGCCCCCCTCCAGCTCCTATGCGAAGGGCAGTCAGGGAGCGCCGCACGTTGTCCCTCCCCAAGCGCCGCCACCGCAGTTCCCATTGGCCGGCACTCCTGACCACCTCCAGTACCCCACCCCCCCTGCCCCAGCCCTGACCCCCATCCTGATCTCCAAACCCCTCGGTCCCACCCTCCTGCACCCCAGAGCCTGCACCCCCAACTGGAGCCCTCCTCTCCCCTCACCCACACCCCAACCCCCTGCCTCAGCCTGGAGCTCCCTCCTGCACCCTGAACTCCTCATTTCTGGCCCCTCCCCAGAGCCTGCACCCCCAGCTGAGCCCTCACCCCCTCCCACACCCCAACCCCCAATTTCATGAACGTTCATGGCCTGCCATACAATTTCCATACCCGGATGTGACCCATGGGCCAAAAGGTTTGCCACCCCTGTTCTACGCCCATCATCAACAGCAGCTGAGCTGGAGACCAGTAGGCAGCCATGACTGCAGTGTGCAGCAGGATATAATCTTACCTGCCCCTGGCACCAGCACTGCATTACTGAAGCCAGCAGCAGGGTCTGAGAGTATGTCTACATTGCACTCTAAACCCAGGGGCCCAGGCTTGCAAACCTGGTAGTGTCCACATTGCATTGTCAATGGATTTACAGTTGCTGGATCAGGGTTTCACAGTGATGCAAATGCATGCATACTGCACTATGCAGACCTTTTGACTCAGGTCTATGGGGTGACCTGTTTCCACACTATAAAATGACAAGACTTGGATCCAAGTCACAGTAGGACTTGGCCTCTGACCCACCCCGCAGCAGGGTTCTAAGACCCAAGTGTTTGCTGACCTAAGTCAGACTGATCTGTGTGTGGACAGAAGCGAGGGCTTGGGCTCAAACCTGATCCAGAGCCCGGGCTTAGCATGCAGCGTAGACATACCGGAGAGGCCAACTTTCTCATCCCTGGGAAAGCAAAGAATAATGCAGAAAGCCAGCTCCACGCACCAGCCAGGCAGGCACTGGGAAGATGCATCAGGGAGGGAAAAACCATTACATGCCCCCCCCCCACCCCTTGCAGGAGGATTTGGGTTGAATGCAATGGTAAATCATTTGGTCACACCCGCCGATGCCCCACATGCTACCCCTGGTGCTGCACCTGTCCTATGGCTCTGCAGAGGAGGGCTCTGAGCATACAACCATTAAAGCTTGCCAGGCCTTTATCTACTACAGCGACGGGAGCCCCAGAAACGGCTTGAGAGGTACAAGCCAGATTGTCACCTGGTGGAAATCCACACAGCTCTGTTGACATCATACTAGCTGAGGATCGGGCACATCTTTCAATCCGGTACATTTCACCAACAATGCTCAATTCACAGTAGGGAAAATATCTGTCTAGTTGAGTGGGAGTGGGAGAGAAAAAGATTCAAATTTAAATTAACTCAAGGCCAGCTTCAGTTGCATTCCCTGCTGGAATTCCTTCCAAGTTCCCCCCCTCCCAAACCCCACTTTTGCAACACAATGCCAATCTTTGACACCGAAGTGCTGTTACTTTTCACACAACACACCTCCTCTCTTTCTTTTTAGGCTGTGCTCTGGACATGACTTTGGCTAATGAAGTTTGTCAGCAGCCTGGAGGACTTTTCCTTGTTGGGTGGGCAGGAGGGAGGGAAAATTGGCAGAATTTGTCAGAGTTCGTCCATGTTTTAATGAAGCGGCCCCCGGGCAAATGAGGAATGACAGGGAGGTAACAATGAGCAGGCCTCCACTGCATCTCAAACCATTGCCTATAATTTCAGGAAGTAGGAATTCTCCAGGTGACAGATCTTTGAGTCCTTTCTCACTGCAGTTTCAAGCTGAGGGCTGTAGAGTCTTGAGCATGGAGAGAAATAAGTGACACCATGATGGCCTGGGCAAGGTGTCCATGGCAGCTCTGAAGCTCATATTCCACAGTCTCTGGGCTCAGAGGTTGCAGACACAGCATAAGCTGCTGCTCAGTTTGGATGCTTTCAGCAGAGAACGACTGCATAAGCGCTGGACATAATCACAGCAGAGACGGAAAAGGCCTATTGGTTCTCCTTTTCTACTGCTGATGCACAATTCCTCCTTATCCTGCATTATCTGGTGCTTCTTCTGGTCCAGCTTTAAATTACTCAAGCACTGGGCCTTTGTAATATGGAGGTGTGGACATAGTGACACTTAGGAATGACCCAAAGCCTACTGGAGCCAATTGGAGTCTCTTTCCATTGATCTCCATTGGCTGGAAATCAGTATGGTTTTCAGCCAGATTCTTCTCCCACTTTCACCAATGTAAATCAGGGGTAGCTCCAGTATAATCAGTGGGCCTGCACCTGCATAAAACTCATGTGTGGGAGAGGAAGATGGATCCCATTAGGTTTGGTGAGGGTTCCTTTGCCTTAGCAAGTTTGCTAATGTTATTCAGGAAACAGCCCTGCATTGGTCCCCCGGGGAAGAACTGGATGATCAATTAGGTCTTTGCCATCTCCAGCTTCTACAGCTCCACAAGTGAGAAGTGAGGAAATGGTAGAAATTCACTGTCAAGATGATGTGTTAAACACAGAGATAATCAGCTAAATTAAGAGTGGCAGAAGTCCAATGATTAGGGTGCTATTGGAGGACACAGGAGACATGGGGTCAATTTCCTACTCTCCCATAAACCTCCTCTGTGACCTTGGATATGTGCCTGGGGAAAGCCTTAGAAAACATAAATCTGCTGGAGGTGCCAGACTGGAAGAAAGGACTCCTTTTCCAGGCAAGTGGAGGAATCTGTGCAAAGGAGGTATTTCGACATCTGGTGGCCGAACACCATATCAATGGATGGAGGGGGCTCATGAATTGCTGAGGTAGCCATTATAAGGTTGCCCATTCGGAGAATTTGTCCAACCATCTAGAGTTTTCACCGCATTAAAGTTTTCAAGCATCACCACACATGAGTGAAAATGTGTACAAATATTAATGAGGTGCTGAACTAGGATTCATAGATCCCAAGGCCCGAAAGAACCACTGTGATCATCTAGTCTGACCGCCTGTACTGTGCAGGCCAGAGAACTGCCCCAAAATAATTCCTTCAGGAGATCTTTTAGAAAAACAGCCAATCTTGATTTAAAAATTGTCAGTGATAGAGAATGCACCACAACCCTTGGCAAACTGTTGCAGTGGTTAATTATGCTCACCGTTAAAGAATTATACCTTATTTCCAGTCTGAATTTGTTTAGCTTCAACTTCCAGCCATTGGATCGTGTTATATCTTTCTCTGCCAGACTGAATAGCCCATTATTAAATATTTGTTCCTCATGTAGATAGGTGGTATAGATTATAATGGTCACCGTTTAACCTTCTCTTTATTAAGCTAACTATATTGTGCTCTGTGAGTCCATCACTATAAGGCGGGTTTTCTAATCCTTTAATCATTCTTGTGGCTCTTTTTTTAACCCTCTCCAGTTTATCAACATCATTCTTGAATTGTGGCGCCAGATTGCAGAGGACTGGTATCTGTGGAACCAACCACCCAGGACAGCATGGACATCCCAGACAGTATGGACATCCCAGACTGTATGATGTGACCAGACGGGGACACGGGAAACCAAATGTAGACATCTCCAAGTAGCTTTTTGGCTTACCACAGCTACTGGGATTTAAAATCCAGACAGCCTGGGACACTGCAACATTGCAACTCAAAACAGCCTTCTTTCATGACACAGTCAAAAACACAGTAATAGCTGAAAACATTCATTACAGATTTAGCCTCATTTGTTGCTAGCAAACAAATCCACGAACCCACTCATAAACTCATCGTCATTTCCTTCGAACTTATTAAGTTATCACAGAGTTGCTTCCCCAGCTCGGCCCCTCATGGCTGGGCATGGCAGCTCTGCCTCGGTTTCCTCACAACAATCTTCAGCCAACTCTGGCTCTCAAGGTGACTTGGCCCAACAGCCATGCCACTTGAAAGTCTTCAGCCTGTGCAGGGGCAACAGATGCAGCCTCTCACAGAAGCAATCTATCTACTCTCCTTTACCAACAGGCCTGAATTGCTGGGCTTCCTTCTTAAATCCTACACCCAGCAAAGGTGTAGTAAATTGGGGCTAACTGAGCACATGGCTGCTCTTTAATCCCTGCCTGTCTGCTGCGGGATTTGTCTCTTCTACATAAGTAGTCATAAGTGTTCACCAGATACAGTACTGCCAGCCCCAGGCATTCAACAATCATAAACCAGGCCCGGGAAGGGTGGCCAACACATCCCTCGACCCCGCGCCACTTCCCACAGTCCCCATTGGCCAGGGACAGTGAACCGTGGACAGTGAGAGCTGCTATCAGACAAACCTGCGGACGCTGCAGGTAAACAAACTTGCCCGGCCCACCAGGAGCTTACTCTGACAGGCCATGTGCCAAAGGTTGCCGATCCCTGACTTAGACTGTAAGGCTCAGATCCTCAAAGGTATTTAGATGTCTAACTGCCATGAGATCAATTAGGCACCTAAATACCTTTGAAGATCTAGGCCTAAGCTCCTTGGAGCAGGGACAATGGCCTTAAAATACAGTAACGCTCTGCTCAAGGCAGGACCCAAGATGGGGACGAGGTGTAGTGTTGCCAACTTTTGAATCACACAAAACCAAATACCCTTGCCCTGCCCCCTGCCCCGCCCCTTCCCCAAGGTCCCGCCCCTGCCATGCCCCTTCTCCTAGGCCTCCACTCACTCCATCCCCCTCCCTCTATCGCTCGCTCTCCCCCACCCTCACTCACTTGCTCATTTTCACTGGGCTGGGGCAGGGGCTTGGGGTGCAGGAGGGGGTGATGGCTCTGGCTGGAGGTGAGGGCTCTGGGGTGGGGCTAGAAATGAGGGGTTCAGGGTTCAGAGTTCAGGAGGGGGCTCCAGTCTGGGGCAGGTGGTTGGGGTGTGGGATCTGGGGTGGGCCAGGGAAGAGAGGTTTGGGGTGCAGGAGGGGGCTTAGGGCGGGGGGGTGGAGCTGAGGGGTTCAGTATGGGAGGCAGCTCTCGGCTGAAGTAGGAGGTTGGAGTGCAGGCTCTGGGAGGGAGTTTGCGTACGGGAGGGGCTCAAGGCTAGGGCAGAGGGCCGGGGTGTGGGCTCTGGGAGGGAGTTTGGGTGTGGGAGGAGGCTCTGGGAGGGCGGGTATAGGTTCTGGAAGGGAGTTTGGGTGCAAGAGCTGACTGAGGGCTGGGACAGGGGGTTGGGATGCAGGAGGAGGTGAGGGGTGCAGGCTCTGGGCAGCGCTTACCTCCTTGGGGAGGCTGCAACATGTCCCTCGGCTCCTAGATGGAGATGCAGTCAGGCAGCACTGTGTGCTGCCTCTGTCCTCAGACACCACCCCCACAGCTTCCATTGGCCATGGTTCCCGGCCAATGGGAGCTGCGGAGCCTGCACTCTGGGTGGGGATAGCATGTGGAGCCCCCTGGCCATGCCTCCACCTATGAGCTGACGGACATGTTGCTGCTTCTGGGGAGCCACACAGAGCCAGATAGGGAGCTTGCCAGCCCCTCCAACTGCCTTTTAATTACCCTGGTCAGTGGTACTGATCAGAGCCACCAGGGTTCCTTTTAGACTGGGTGTTCCAGTTGAAAACTCTAACCAGGTGGTTTTGTGCTACCTTTATGTTCCCCCACTCTCTGGGGCCATATCACCTCTCCTTTTCATAAGCTAGAGCAACCTCAGAGCTGCTGTACTTTCTGGCCATCAAAGGCTGTATTTTGACCCTTCTGCTTCCTGTCTGCTTCGTGGCTCGGATACGGGGATTTATGGTGTTGCCATTTCAAAGCTACTCTCTTTGTTACTTTTCCCAGTGACACAATATTAACTGCAGTGACAGTTCAGGGTTGAGGTTTGCCAAAATATCACCATGCAGGTGCAGTGTAACTGCTGCACCATCAGCTGAGGTGCCTGGACACTAAATACCCCTGCACTGAGCCGCAGCTCTCAGGTGTAGGGGAGGCACCTCTGTGGGTCAGTGAGGGGTTTAGCCATGGTCTGCAGGTCTGGGTTCAGAGCAGCCCAGGTCATAGCGCAGCGAGGAGTATATTTGTGAAGTTAGCTGGATGCTCACGCTGCACAATGAGGGGCCATGAAACCTAGAAGATAATAAGGTGATAAGTAACACTCAGCAAGCATTTCTCAAGAACAAATCATGACAAACCAACCTAACAGCTTTCTTTGACAAGGTAACAAGACTTGTGGATAGGGGAAAGCAGTAGATGTGGTGTATCTTGATTTTAGTAAGGCTTTTGATACTTCTCATAAACAACCTAAGGAAATACAACCTAGATGGAGCCACTATATGGTTGGTGCAGAGAGTAGTTATCAGTGGTTCACAGTCAAGCTGGAAAGGCATAATGAGTGGACTCCCACAGGATCAGTTCTGGGTCCAATTCTGTTCAATATTGATTTAGATAATGGCATAGAGAGTACACATATAAAGTTTGTGAATGATACCAAGCTGGGAGGGGTTGCAAGTGCTTTGGAGAATAGGATTAAAATTCAAAATTATCTGGGCAAAGTGGAGAAATGGTCTGAAGTAAATAGGATGAAATTCACAAAGGACGAAAGCAAAGTACTCCATTTAGGAAGAAGCAATCAGTTGCACACATACAAAATGGGAAATGACTGCCTAGGAAGGAGCACTGTGGAAAGGGAACTGGGGGTTAAAGTGGATCACAAACTAAATACGAGTCAACAGCGTAACTCTGTTGCAAAAAAAAAATCCTTCTGGGATGTATTAGCAGGAGTGTTGAAAGAAAGACACAAAGTAATGCTTCTGCTCTATTCCATGCTACTTAGGCCTCAGCTGGAGTGTTGTGTCCAGTTCTGGGCACCACATTTCAGGAAAGATGTGGACAATATGGAGAAAGTCCAGAGAAGAGCAACAAAAATGATTAAAGTCTAGAAAACATGACCTATGAGGGAAGATTGAAAAAACTGGGTTTATTTAGTCTGGTAAAGAGAAGACTAAGGGGGCATGATCACAGTTTTCAAGTCCATAAAAGGTTGTTGCAAGGAGGAGAGAAAAATTGTTCTTCTTAAGCTCTGAGGATAGAACAAGAAACAATGGACTTAAATTGCAGCAAGGGCGGTTTAGGCTGGACATTAGGAAAATCTTCCTGTCAGGTTGGTTAAACACTGGAATAAATTGCCTAGGGAGGCTGTGGAATCTCCATCATTGAATATTTTTAAGTCCAGGTTAGACAAACACCTGTCAGGGATGGTCCAAATAACACTTAGTCCTGCCATGAGTGCAGGGGACTGGACTAGATGACCTCTCGAGGTCCCTTCCAGTCTTGTGATTCTATGATATATACACCAGGCCCATGCAGACTAGCCTCTCCTAACTGCTTTAGAGAGAGGCCCAAAAAACTCCATAAGGGACAATTATGGGACAACCTGTCCATAGAAGAAGTTTCTCCCTAATCCCAATCAGTTAGCAGTTGTTAGTGGCCAATTTATCTGAGGCCTTCATCAGCTGGTGAGCTGCACCATCCCCTTTTGTGATAACACTGCCCTACTTCAGTAAAAACCTTTGAGCTAGGCCTATCGCTGAGCAAGGAGTGGTGTGTAAGCTGCACCAGCCCAGAAAGCACCGCTCGGAGACACAGCGCCATCCCCACTTCCTTCTCACTCTGGGAGGGAGTAATGTGCTGCTGGCCTGTGCCCGTATTACAATACTTCCTGCCCTGGCTCAGTTACACTGGCAGCAATTACAGGGGTGGAACTAAAGCTCTTCACATTATCTGTCCAGCTAGTCCAGATAGGAACTAAGCATTAGGCCTCCCAGCACAGCCATTCTCTGGGCAGCCCAACGAGTGCCACTGCCTGATTGGCTACACTGCCTGATTGATGGGAAGAGTCAGCAGACCGGCTCTTATGCCCAGTAGCACCAGCTTTCAACAGCTGCTCAAAACATTCGCCCATGAATGCAAAAGTTTCTGTGTCTGCTTGTTCCCAGCCTTGCTCCTGCCTTCGATGCTGCCCTGTCTTGTCTCACTGCGGGTAGCCCACCCCAGTCCACACCCTTGGCTCCAATTCCTGACTTTGGCTCTGATCCCTAGCTGTGGTGCCTGCCCTCTGACCCTGGGCTCTGAGTCCTGACTACTAACTCCTACTCTAGCCACTAGGCATGACTTCCCACATCCCAGTCACTGACCGTAAGTGAGCGTATAGCATACCCAGGAGAAAATTTTTGGTCCAGAATTTTTTTTCCAGTGAAAAATGCAGATTCGGTAACTCCAAAACATTTTAAAAATTCATGCTGATTTCACTAATTTGTTTCTTTACAAAGACAAATGCAAAAAAAAAAAAAAGTTCTGAAAAAATAAAAATGCTTTGTTCCAACACGGGGGGTGGAGGACAGTTTGATCTTTCGGTTTGAAACGACTTTTCATTTCAAAATGTCTTTGAATTTTATTTTTAAAACATTCAAAAACATTTTAAAATTGGCAAAATCAGAATGAAACGTTTCGCTTTTGTTAAAATAAAAAGTTTTTCTTTGGCCCAGAACAAAACTCTTCAAAACTTTTCATTTTCTGTCTGACCCAAAACAATTTTTCTTTTGAAATTGCCAGTGAAATGAAAAATCCATTGTTCTCTCACTTATAGCGCATAGCCCTGTTTTGTGATCAGTGCCTGGACCCTGGGACATAGCAATTTAAGGGGAACTCTGACTTCTTTGCAACCTAGCCCAGGGCCGCCCAGAGGATTCAGGGGGGCTGGGGTCTTCGGCAGCAGGGGGCCCCCGCTTGGATGGTAATTCACAGGTGGGGGGTCCTTCCGCTCTGGGACCTGCAACTGAATTACCGCCGAAGACCTGGCACTTCGGCGGAGAGTCCTGCTTTGGTGGTAATTCGGCTGTGGGGGGTTCTTCCACCCCGGGGACCCGAAGACCCGAAAAACTCTCATGGAGGCCCCTGCGGGGCCCGGGGCCTCGGGCAAATTGCCCCACTTGCCACCCCCCCCAGGCGGCCCTGATCTAGCCCTATGAATGGAAAGTGCTATGAGATGCTATTTGAGGCAGGCAACATCCTTTAATCTGTGTTTGTGCAATGCTTCATATAATGAGGCCCTGACCCACAGGCCTGTAGGAGCTACCACCACATAAATATTAAATAAAAATAATAACTGTGAAATTTGGCAGAAATTCTCCATTTTGACCAGACGCTGTCCCCATGCACCCTGGCAAAACACGGACCTAAATCCCTCCTGACCTGTGCAGTTTTGTGTGAATCCAGCAAAATAAGGCAGAACAGACCAAATGACCTTTCCAAGGCAGTGAGTCTTTGCCACTCTCACTTGTTAGCAACCCTGCTTTTCCAAACTCCTGCCAAGTCATACAGAATTGGATGAGCACGATTCTTTCCCTTTCCTAGCAACCTAATGCCAGCACAATTGAATTTATTATTGTAACTTAACCTCTCTTGCAAAGTGTATTTAAGGCCTTGGCTTTGAATGAAACCAGAACTGACCCTATTTTGCTACAAATTTTGCTGCTCTTTAACTCGCGTTGCTTGTTACACAGCTGCAGCCATTGGATGTTAAGAGTTCTCTGACAGCAGACCAGGGGTATTTCTTTCTTTACAGGAGCTCCGTGTCATTCAATGAAATTCATTTCACAGGCAAATGGGTTAAGGCTCTTTGGGTGTATTGGCTGGAGGTTCTATCCTACAGCCACTTTTATTGGTTGATGGACAAACAAAATGGTTCCATGGCCACTCCCCTAATATCCCAGGAATGCCTTTTGATTGGCTCTTCTTTGGTCTTCTTGACTAAAACAGGAAAAAGCCACACCAGATTAAAAACAGTTCACAGCCTAGCCCAAGGGAAGCTTACTGGGGAGTCCTTTCTAAAGTCATGGCAAACCCATGGACCTAGAAAGGCAGCGTCAGGAGTTCAAATTCAGCTAAGTCAGACAAGACCCACACCCAACTGGTCATTACTATTAATTAGTATCATTATTTGTATAACAATAACACCTAAGAGCCCAACTCATGGACCAAGACCCTGTACAAGAGGTCCTGTACAAACGTGGAACAAAAAGACATCTCATCTAGTAAACAGCCACAAGGTCAGAACTGTGTCTGGAGATGAGCCCGTCATTCAAATTCATCAAAAAGTTCCAGACAGAACTTTTTTTTCCCATTACAGAATGTCATTTTTGTCAAAATCAAAAAAATATTCTGCAAGAAAAATGCCAATTGTGACATTTTTCAGTTTACCAAAGCGGCCATTCACAATGAACTATTTCATTTTGAAAAGTCAGCTTCAGCCAAAATATTCCATTTCAAACTGACATTTCAACTTAAAATGACATTTTAACTCAAAAGGAAACATTTTGTTTCAAATCCACATTTGCAAACAAGAGATATCTAAGGCCTGGTCTACACTGGCAGGGGGGAATAACGTAGCTGAAGTAGACATACTTAGATCTACTTACTGTGGTGTCTTCACTGCAGTGAGTTGATTGCTGCTGCTCCCCCGTTGACTCCGCTTGTGCCTCTCACTCTAGTTAAGTACAGGAGTCAACGGGACAGCGTTCAGCGGTCAATTTATCACGTCTACTCTAGACGCGATAAATCAACCCCTGCTGGATCGATCACTCCAGAGGCAAGTGTAGACATGCCCTTTAAGTTGATCATCAGAGTATCTGAGCACCTTAGTCATTAAACAAGGTTCTCTGATCTTTTCTGATATTAGCTGTAAACAAGCCATCCAAAACTCTCATTTACAATAGATTATCTAGTACTGTTTATGGCAAAACTTTTTAGGGCAGCAGGGGGAGGGGGTAGCAATACAGCACTAGTGCAACAGGAGACAAACTGTTTCACACGTGATGATTTGGCTGTAAGCCCAATACACTAAAATCAGTCCCTTTAGCAATCCAGCACAGTTCTGCTTGGTTAGTGAAAACCTCTTGAGGAGGAAAAAAAAAAGCCACACCATTTCCATTCAGATTAGAAACAACTGTACATAGTTATCACTCTGGTTATATCACTTCAATCTGGACGCTGGGGCAAACTGATCATCTTTCTAACTGTCATAACCTTTGTCCATCTCCAAAACTTTCCGCTTGCGTCTGTTCCATGAGTCGTACCCTTTAGCGTGTGTGCCAAATTTTTCTCTTACTCCATCACTCTGTACAATAGATATAAACCTCAAGTGCGGAATGCTTTCCAGTTCTTGCTGAAGATTTATCAGGCAACCATATGGCAGCCCCTCTGTCTTCTTTGCTGGTGGTGACAGCCTCTATGTTCCCAACATGCTACTGAGAGATGGCATTCATTTCCCCCAGCCATCTTTACCATCCTCACGCCGGTCGAGCTATGTTTCAGGAGTGGATTTCCCCTTTTTTTTCTGTTCAGCTGTTGCAAAGCTGGCTTAATCATCATTCCAGGTCCACAGAACAAACAAATGCCCTACTGCATCCCCCACTTGTTCTGTGGCTTTATTTGCCTTTTGTATGCTCCTCTTCTTTGCAGCCCTGAAAGAGTCCAGGCCCTGGAGTGGTGGCAGTGAACTGAAACTCTGAGCTGGGCTTGCTCATTTGCCTTTGCAGCTAGGACTCAGCAAGCATTTCCCTGCCTTTTCAGCTCCCAACCATGCTTAGGCGAGGCACTGCATAGCTTCATTGCTCTGCCATTGCCTCCATTTTCAAAAGTGACAAGCAATTAGGGTTGTTTCTGTTTTCAGGAACTCAATTTGAGCCACTGTAAAGAGGCCTGAGTTTCAGAGGCTGGGTGCTTAACCTTTGAGGAAAATGGATCCCCTTTAAAGTGTGCCAAATTGGGGACCAAAATACAGAGGCCCCCCAAATCACTAGCCACTCTTTAAAAGTTAGGCCATGTATCTGAGATATAGTGTGTGGTGTGTTGAGTTCATTGACTAGTATTGTCTCCTTGTTTCCTTGTCTGTATGTTATCACTTGTCTGCTACTTAGATGGTAAGCTCTTTGGGGCAGAGACTTGTTTGTTCTGTGTTTGTACAGCCCCTAGCACAATGGCCCAGGCCTAGCACAATGGTCCGTGCTCTTTGGCGCTATGGCAGTGCAAGGAATAATAAACAATAATAATAAACAGAAGGATATACAGAAATATATACAGCCAAACTCAGATGACAGCTCCATAATTCAACCTTAGCAAAAGTACTCCAGTGATAGAGTCTTTGGTCACCGATTGCAAGAGTGGTGCACATCAAGTTAGGGAGAAGAAACGATACCATATGGCCACTCAAAACAGCTCCAATTTAGACTATCCAACACTCATAATAAGTCGCTCTCAGATAGGGTGACCAGATAGCAAGGGTGAAAAATCAGGACAGAGAATGGTGGGTAATAGGCACCTATATAAGACAAAGCCCCAAATATCAGGATTGTCCCTATAAAATTGGGGCATCTGGTCTCCCTATAAAATTGGGGCATCTGGTCACTCTACTCTCAAACAAGCCACAGGCTGAGACATTTACAGAAATTTATTCAGGGAACACTCACCTCCAGTGAATTCATTCAAGAAAACCATAGTCTGAGAAGAAAAAGCACAGAGAAATTCATCAAATAAACTATTCACCACAAATTGCGTCCGCATATCTAATCTCAGCCCTGAAAAAGAGAGGTGAGTAAATGGGATTTCAGAAATAACATCTCAATCATCATGCCCATTTAATCCTGTATATTTCCAGTGAGACTGACAACAAGGCTGACAATCAGTGCCAAACACGGTAGCATATTTTTTCATGCAAACACACTTCCACTAGGAGTGGGATTCACAAAAAGCATATACTGAATTCAATGGGAGTAAGGTGCTAAATGTCTTTGTGAATGCCACCCTAGGAATAAATGCACCAAACTCCATTTCATATTGACCGTCAAACAGCCATGAGACGGTAACAACTTTCTTTCAGTACCAAGTTAGGTCCCTGATCCAATTAAGATCCAATAAGTAGTCCCATTAACTTCACTACTCACATGGTTAGAATTAAGCACATGGCTAAGGGATTGCAGGAAGGTGAAAGGCTACGTACATCACTATTACTCAACTGGGAACTGGACAGCACAGTCAAGACTATTAATGTTGCCCTGACGATTTTCCCTCTGTCTGCTTCCTGTCGCTCAGCCTCAAGAGCATCAACCTTTTAATTCACCACTTGCCCATGAAAAGAGCTGCAAAACCATTTGTGCTAGATAAAATGCTTTGGATTGTTTGATACAACATTGCTGTGGTTCCAATTATGTTTCCTTGCTTTTATCTTCTTTGTATAATCTACTCAACCCTCCCACTAATTAGATCCTTATTTGCCCTTTTTCCCCCTAAAAAACTGTTTATTCTTCGCATTGTTCCTTGCAGCTCTGCTTAGCTCGATTGGCTTCTGTTATCTTTATTTTTTAAATCTATGTTTGGATTTTATTGGCCCAGACGCTCATTAAAGCTCTCCAACTATTCATTACAGACCTGCAATTTTCCATAGTAAATTTTCTAGACAATCAACTCCGATCAGCATTATTTTTGTCCCATTCCACATTCTTTCAAAGAGTTCTTTAAAAAAAAAAAAGGCCCAATTATTCAGATTATTACCTTTCATACATAACATCTCCTTAGAATCAGCTCATATCTGATGATATTCTGATGGCTAGACCTCCAGATGTTTTACTTTATTTATCATACTTGGCTCGCTTTCTAGGACTAAGTCCAAAATGGCCTCTGATCTAAATGATTGCTTAACAAATTCTGTAAGGGAGGGAGATTTGACATTAACTCAAGGGGGAAAAATGTGTATCCATAATGATTTCTGTAACTGCTATTGTATTCTTTATCTGTGGAATCAAAATTTACCTTGACCAATAATCAGCCTTTAAAACACAATAAGGGTTTTAATAAAAAGAGTTTTGGAAGGGATACAAACCTTCGTGCTTCAGGGCATAAGCTGTCCTCTAACTAACAAGGGTTAGGAAGAGAGTCTCCATAATTGTCAGCTACAGGGTTTCTTACCCTTCTTCTGAAGCAGCCGACTCTGGCCACTGTTACAGACAAAGTCCAATGAATTTGTAACGAGCAGTGGCAATTTGCCGACAGATTCTGTGCTTGTTAGGTTGGAGAATAGAACTTAGGACTTTGGCTTCTACCGCTTGAGCTAAAGGAGAACTTTTAGCTGAAAAGGAAACAGAGGTTCAATGAAGTGAAAGCCAATGCTGTCCAACAGTAGGCAGGAAAAATTGACCCATGAGGGTTGTGACAATTCCCAGGGATACCCAGGGCTGGAAGACCCCTCGCTACCAGCTGCTCTTACAGAGAGGAAGCCTGAGCATCCAGCCCCTGTTCCACTGAATGTTCAGATTCGCTGCTTTCAAAGAAGCAGTATAAGTCAGCTTACCCGTTCCACCTCTGCTCACCACTCTGCATAACACCCAGCACTGGTGTCTAATGAAATCAAGTATATGCTTATTTAACAAAGCACAGAGATTTAAGTGATAGCGCAGAGAAGTGCTGGAAACAAATGGTTACAGATCAAACAAAATCATAACACACATTCTAGAGCCTGGACTGAATTAACGAGATACTCTCATGGCTTGTAGAACATTGTTCACCCAAAAACTTTGCAGCCAGACTGGCTGTGACCCTCTTTTCATGGAACAAATATGCTGTCAGCTTGTTTCCTGGGTGAAGGAGTCCACATGTTTCTTTGCTCCCCTAAATATACCATTCATTCTTTGTCTTCATTCATGAACCGGACACTCCCTGCTGATTGTTTTTTCCTGCAGATTTCTCTCTTGTAGATTTCACAATCTTTCAGCTGGTATCTGGCTCAGGATGCAACCAATTGTGAGCAAGACAATGCACAGTACTCACATGGCCAGTCATAGAGATAAGCATCTGCTACCTCCTACCTGATGGAAACATATCACAGGATGTCACCTCCTGGTATGTCTCCTGCCTTAACATCCAGACCTTAAGAACATAACTGTCCATATAGATACATAAGGCCTTAAGTATTATCTTTATTTACACTTCGTGGTGATTACAGCAACCAGTGGGCTACTGTCTCACGGTAGAGATCTCACTTGCCACCTTTTAGTGAACTATTATGCTCATATCTGGCCCAGGGGATTCCTGTATAACCCTACGCATGTGCCCTCTGCCAGATGACATCAAAAAGTCTCTGGGTCCCAAGGATGCATTTGGTCAATTTATACTAATAGAATCACAGAATCACAGGACTGAAAGTTTCCTCATTAGGTCATCTTGTCCACTCCCCTGCATTCAAGGCAGGACTAAGTATTATCTAGACCAGGGGTCGGCAACCTTTCAGAAGTGCTGTGCTGAGTCTTCATTTATTCACTTTGATTTAAGGTTTCGCGTGCCAGTCATACATTTTAATGTTTTTAGAAGGGGTCTTTCTATAAATCTATAATATATTAACTAAACTATTGTTGTATGTAAAGTAAATCAGTTTTTTAAAATGGTTAAGAAGCGCAATTTAAAATTAAATTAAAATGCAGAACCCCCTGGACTGGTGGCCAAGACCCAGGCAGTACGAGTGTCACTAAAAATCAGCTTGCGTGCCGCCTGTGGCACATGTGCCATAGGTTGCTTACCCCTAATCTAGACCCTGGCAGATGTGTGTCTAACCTGCTCCTAAAAACCTCCAATGATGGAGATTTCACAACCTCCCTAAGCAATTTATTCCAGTGTTTAATCACCCTGACAGTTAGGAAGTTTGTCCTATTTTCCAACCTAAACCTCCCTTGCTGCAATTTAAGCCTATTGGTTCTTGTCCTATCCTCAGAGGTTAACGAGAACAATTTACCTCCTTCCTCCTTGTAACAACCTTTTATGTACTTGAAAACTGTGCCCTCTCAGTCTTCTTTTCTCCAGATCAAAGAAACCCAATTTTTTCAATCTTCCCTCATAGGTCAGGTTCGCTAGACTTTAGTCATTTTCAACCACTAATCAGTGAGTAAAGATCATAATGTATTTTATTCCCTTAGGAAACACTCACAGTATAAAATCAGCTGTCTTGATGGCTGTCTGGTTTTCTCCCTGTCTATTTTCCCTCCTTCAATTCTGGCCTGATTAGAATAGCCCGCAGACTCACGCTGATGTAATCTGCAAGCCGGGACTCCAAAACAGGCCAGGGGAGCTGTAATTAGGCAGGGATTCATCTGAAAGACAGCACCGTGCACCCTTCACACCGTACTGGGTTTGGAGAAAAGAATATAATGTACAGAACCACCCCCTCATCAGAGAAATCCCAGGTGCTTCAGGGACGGAAGGTCTCTCCCTGAAAAATACTGAGCAAGCTTGGCTATACTTAGGTCCCAATCCAGCAAAGCACTTGCCCCTATGCTTGACTTTAAGCAAATAGACAGTCCCATTGGCTTCCACACCCACAGAGCCCAAACTCCAGAGACTCGAAAGGCTGACTCTTGACCCTGGAACGCTGATCAACTGGGGAATGGGCAGAGAGGAGGAAGTGGAGAAAGGGTTGTGCAGGCTGCCTGAGAGGACACGTGCCACTGCAGGGACCCAGCATCAGGCCCCTGATCAATGACCGAGGAGCTGATATAGAACCGGGCACTGGGACTGTTCATTAGCTGATAAAGCAGTTGAAGTGATCTGTGGGTGAATTGCTGCCTCCTCCTCGAGGCTCTCCACTCCCAAGGAAGCTAACTACCAGCAAGGGGACCCCCCTGCCACACCCCCTGCTGGACCAGGACCTTAATTTGTGGTGTCTCCTGAGATGGCAGCAGAAGGTAGTTCGGCTCATGAGAGGGTCCCCAAGTGGGTTGAGGAATACAATGTGTTCAGATGGGATTGAGCAATTGTCTCTCTGCTGTGCTCTCTTACAATTAGGATGACCAGATGTCCCAATTTTATAGGGACAATCCTGATTTGTGGGTCTTTTTCTTACATAGACTCCTATTACCCCCCACCCCGTCCCAATTTTTCACATTTGCTGTCTGGTCACCCTGCTTACAGCCAGTGAGTTTAAATTACAAAGGGCTGCTGCTATTTTACTGTGTGCCTGTTTGTGAGCATAGGGGATGAGATCCATTTCACCGCATTGTGAGCCCAGAGCCATAAGGATACCCAGAAGTCACCTACTACAGGACAGGCCCAACAAAGAAAGTAACTGAACGCCACTAGCCGTCATCTTCAGCCCCCAACTGAAACCTCTCCAGCGCATCATCAAGGACCTACAACCTATCCTGAAGGACGATCCATCACTCTCATAGATCTTGGCATACAGGCTTACAGACAGCCCCCAAATCTGACACAAATTCTCCCCAGCAACCACACACCACACAACAAAAACACTAACCCAGGAACTTATCCTTGCAACAAAGCCCATTGCCAAGTCGGTCCACATATCTATTCAGGGGACACCACCATAGGACCTAATCACATCGGCCACACTATCAGAGGCTCGTTCACCTGCACATCTATCAATGTGATATATGCCATCATGTGCCAGCAATGCCCCTCTGCCATGTACATTGGCCAAACCAGACAGTCTCTGTGCAAAAGAATAAATGGACACAAATCAGATGTCAAGAATTATAACATTCAAAAACCAGATGGAGAACACTTCAACCTCCCTGACCACTCGATTACAGACCTAAAAGTCATAATATTACAACAAAAAAACTTCAGAAACAGACTCCAAGGAGAGACTGCTGAATTGGAATTCATTTGCAAAATGGACACCATTAAATTAAGCTTGACTAAAGACTGGGAGCGGATGGGTCATTACACAAAGTAAAACTATTTCCCCATGTTTATTTTTCCCCGCTACAGTTCCTCACACCTTCTTGTCAACTGCTGGAAATGGGCCATTTTGATTACAACTACAAAAAGTTTTTTTTCTCTCCCGCTGGTAATAGCTCACCTTAACTGATCACTCTCGTTAGAGTGTGTATGGTAACACCCATTGTTTCATGTTCTCTGTGTATATATATATCTTCCTACTGTATAGTCCACTGCATGTATCCAATGAAGTGGGCTATAGCCCACGAAAGCTTATGCTCAAATAAATTTGTTGGTCTGTAAGGTGCCACAAGTACTCCTGTTCTTTTTGCGGATACAGACTAACACGGCTACTACCCTGAAACTTTACTAAGATGGGGTTCTCGTGCTACCCCAACATGACTTAAGCAAATGAAAAGTTGTACAACATCATGCATTCAACATCGGATCCTGGCCTACCCTCATCCCCGCAAGTCAGGGCACTGTTTGCTGAAAGTCGTGTTCATTTTCAGAGCAGGCTCTTTGGCAAAGGTTATACGGGAGAAAGCAAAGTGCACTGACACTCTAATCCACTATCCTGCTTCTGGCAGCAGCTAATACCAGATGCTTCGCTGGAAAGCAGAAAAGCAGCATAATGCAGCTAACCAACTGTGTAATCACCCACATGACTGCATGTGTGTATATGTGTATGTAAGTGTATGTGTGTGAGAGGGAGAGAGAGAGAGAGAGATCCCTTTCTGATGCTTGCAAGTAAGCCCTGAAGCCTGAGGCCTGTTTACACTAAGCAAACCTCCAAAAGTTGTCCAGCCCTTTTAAAAAACCCATCTCCTCACTAATTGACTCTGTGACCTCCTGCAGCAGGGAGTTCCATAGATCAGCAATACACTCGCAAGAGAGGAGTAGGGTGAGGAGATCACAGAGTAGAACTGATCTGAATTTTTCAAATGTCCAAGACATTTCGAAATTAAAAATGTATATATTCAAAATAAAAATTGGGAAAAAATTTTTGATGACTCCCCCCCTCCCATTTTTCAACCGGCTATTCCCTTTCCCAACCTTATCACCATTGTTTACTGATATAATGCTTTATTATATTATTGTTATTGTTAGGAGCTGCACACATATAACATGTTCAGCTCTATTACACTGCCCGGCTTCCTGCACCTCAGCTTAATTCTTTGCCAAAGGACAGGCTTGAGGTTTGTCTTTTCAGGCCCTTTCAAAAAGCATTACAGCAAGTTAAACCTCAGGGCTGTTACATGTACAACCCTGCTAAACAGGTGTCAATAATTCCAAATCAGCTCTAAAGAGAGGGTACCAGACAGATTCTTAGGCCACGTTTACACTACAAAATTAAGTCACCCAGACTTACGTCAGCATACAGCTGCCGCAGTACTTATGTCACATGTGCATGTCTCCTCTTTGTGTCCTCACCAGGCTCACTTGTATCATCAAATTATTGACTCATAGGACTGGAAGGGACCTAGAGAGGTCATCTAGTCCAGTCTCCTGCACTCAAGGCAGGACTAAGTATTTATCTAGACTAGTGGTTCTCAAACTGTGGGTTGGGACACCCAAAGTGGGTTGCAACCCCTTTTTATTGGGGTCGCCAGGGCTGGCTTAGACTTGTAGGGGCCAGGGGCTGAAGCCAAGCCCGAGCCTCGGTGTCTGGGGCTGAAGCTTGAGGGCTTCAGCCTTGGGCAGTGGGGCTGAGATTACAGGCCCCCTACTGGGGCCTGAAACCCTTTGCTTTGCCCGCCCCCCCCCCCCCACACACACACCTAGGCTGGCAGAGATCGGGAGGGCTCAAGCTTCTTCCCCCCAACCCCTTCCTGGGGTTGTGTGATAATTTTTGTTGTCAGAATGGGGGAGTCATGGTGCAATGAAGTTTGAGAACCCCTGATCTAGACCATCCCTGACAACTGTTTGTCTATCCTGCTCTTAAAAATCTCCAGTGATGGCAATTCCACCACCTCCCCAGGCAATTTATCGACTATACTATCCATGCGGGGCATTTGTGGGATGGCTCCTGAAAGCCAATAACAGTCAACATTAGCAACACCATGTCTCTGCTGACGTTGTATTGACCTAACTACATCCACGTTGACGCTACACCACTCTACGCCCTCAGGGATGATTTCTCAGTCCTCCAAATGTGACCATAATATGGATTGTGTGCCATCTGGACTCCTCTGACCTTGAGACGAACGGCAGCATCTCAGTGTCCCTCCATACACATCAGAACCCTCTCAGCAAACAGTTGTTGGGAGTGCAGGTCTCCACAGCCGGCAGCATTCCAACCCCGGTGTTAATAACTGACTGATCCTTAGGTGCTCTATCCAAGGCACAACAAGTATTGGGACTCCTTAAATCTTCTGGTGCAGCTTCGGCAACAGCTAGTGAGCACGTCCAGTAACTGCCGTACGCTCGTTCGAGAGATGTGTGGGTCCTTCTAGCTGAATTGTCCTGGCCTGCCCTCTGCACGTGGGTAGACACAGAGTACCCAACTAAAACCCATCCGTCCTCCCCACTGCTTCTTTCCCATTCTTGGGAAAAAAAAGAAAAAAATGGAATGCTGCAGAATAAAGCATGTGGGTTACATCAGACTGGTAGAAAGCTCTCTTGCGTATTAGGCCCTCTCCTGCTGCAGTGAGATTTTTATGGTGTGACGTACGGTGCCAGCAATGGACGGTGCCAAAACTGCCGGAGCTGAGGAGTTATTCTCAGGAAGCAGAAAAACTAGCTATTTGAGCCCTGACCCTATAAAAAAAAATACAAACCCATCTGGCTGCTTTCCCACTGCCACTTTTATTAGGGGGATCCTGGGAAAGGGTATTGGAATCCAGGGGAATTAATCAATCTTGAGAGTAAGGAGCAGATATGTCAGCATCATTGATCAGGAGCATCTGGTGGGAAATTAGGGAGCATTCCATAAGGAACAGCTGCCTGCCATTAGCATCCAAAACGGCTAAGGTTGGCACGGTGACTATACCACAGCCGTGCCATTTTCACAGCTCTCGGGCACTAGTGCCACATGCTCTTGCTCTCACATCACTTCCCCCATTTGGTTCACACATGGCTGAAATCCACCTGTCAGTTAAACGTTTTCCACATGGCAGTCACACACCCACGAGGATCTGTGGAGCTGGGAATGCGTGACTCTGACTATTTCCAAATACAGCAGCAACTTGCCATACTTGATCATGGGATCCATAAGAGGAGGACTTTACAGATGAACACTGTATCACTGACTATATGTCAGGATTCCTTGCCCCTGGAATGCAGCCTATTCTGGGGTGAAGCCCAGCAGGTGTTTATTGGCACAAAGGATCACTCCCCAATAACACTTACACCATAAACACCTCTACTCTGATATAACGCCACCTGATATAACACGAATTCGGATATAACGTGGTAAAGCAGTGCTCCGGGGGGAGGGGGAGGAGGGCTGCATGCTCCGATGGATCAAATCAAGATCGATATAACGCAGTTTCACCTATAACATGGTAAGATTTTTTGGCTGCTGAGGTGGTTATATCGAGGTAGAGGTGTACCTGTCAGTTATGCTTTTCTCATATCAGTCATCCCATCTCTATGCATGTCACAGCACAGTAGAAACAGGCCCCAATGACAGTACAGAAACCCATCTCTTCCCAGCCTAGTTTTGGCAGCCAGATCCGATCCAGAATATCCCCGCTCCCCTGATCACAGATGGCTCACCTCTTAGGGAATACTAATTCCACTGTCATGCCAAGGGGGAGGCTGAGGCCTGGTCTACACTACGCGTTTAAATCGATTTAAAGAGCGTTAAATTGATTTAACGCTGTACCCGTCCACACTACAACGCCCTTTATATCGATATAAAGGGCTCTTTAAATC
>NC_133770.1:8518701-8651048 GCF_003597395.2 Chelonoidis abingdonii
CGCCCTGGAATTCTGGGTTGAATCATTATTGTCGTGTGGGTATCTGCGGTAAATGTCGTAAGTCTTTCTTACCTCTGGGAAAACACTCAGCTGACAATCCTTTCGCGTCCGTTTTTTCCCTGGATTGTCCCTGGCAGATGCCATAGAATGGCAACCATGTGAGCCCTGTTCAGCTTTTTTTTTTTTCTGGCACCGTAGTGTGTACTTGGATGCGCGGACAGGAGAGGTGACTCCAGTGCTACACTCAGCAGCATCACTTCCGTTTTGTCAATGATAGCAGAGATGGTTACGGTCGTTCTGCTACCGCTACTGCAAGAGAAATACTGGCATGAGATGATGTGTACTCTTCCTCCTCTGTAGCTGTCCGCTTGCTATTCATAGTGCCCCCTGTCTGAAATCGGCTGGGTGGCGCACGCGAAAGCAAAATTGGATTGACATCACTTGGGACTGAGGTCAATCCCTCCCTTATGTTTCTAAAAATGAGTCTCAGTCCTGCTAGAAAGCGGGCAAGTGTATTAGAAAAGACCAAGTGTATCACAAGCACCATCAGCGCTGCCGTATGTCATTAATTCCCAAGGGGGCCCCTGCACAAACCCCTATCGTTTTCTTCCCTCCTCCCCAACCTTCCCTGGAGATACACGTGGCAGTGTGTCGCTTGGTCCCCATTTTGTGTCATGGAAGTAATAAAGAATGTCAGTGAATGAAGAACACTGAGTTAGTGACATTAAAATGAGGGGGGAGGCAGCCTTCGCGGCGACGGATTTGATAGTCCAGGTCAGACATTTAAAGCGGTTATTTGTGGGTTGGAGAGCGAGGCCCAGCAATCCACTGCTCATGATAGTCCAGGCAGTACTAGAATCTTTCTTTTACAGAGGAAAGGGATGGGGGCTGAAGCCTCCCAGTTGCTATGATTGAAGGCTGGTTATTAGCCGGTTCTGTCCTATCTATACTGTGGGAAGTAACCAGCAAATGTTGGCTCCTTGATAGTCAACATGTTAGATATTTCATGAGGACGTTATCAGTACCTACTGCACCTGCTACCACCAGGGAGGGGAGAGGTGAGACGGAGCGTGGATTACTGTACTTCACTGTTGCAGCATTTCGCGTCTACCAGGCAGATTCGAGTACACATAGTTTGGTTGACATTTGAAAGTAGGTCAAGAAAATGATTCTCCCTTTCTTGACACGTGGTGGGGGTGGGGAAAAGAAACTGGGAGCTGTTCCCGGAACCACGCCAGACACTGTGTTTGAACTAACATGACATTGGGAGCTCAGCCAACGAATGCAAATACTTTTCAGAGACTTGCTGTGGACCTGGTGGGATAGCTGAAGCAGCAGTGTACCCCTCCCATCATGAGCGTACCATTTGAGTTCTGGCTTCCGTTACGCTTGTCACGCAGGCTGTGTATCCTGGAGAAATATTTTTTTCAAAATGCTTTGGGCATTTCGTGTTCTGGTAAACGGAGCTCTGATAAAAAAGATTTGTCTCCCCATACAGCGATCAGATCTAGTATCTCCCGTATGGTCCATGGTGGAGTCTTTTTGGATCTTGAGAAGCTGCATCGCCACCATCGTGCTGATCAGAGCTACACTGCTGAAACAGGAAATGGTAAATTACAAAAGTTCGCGGGGTCTCCTGTTTACACTGCCCGCTGCATCCCGAGTTCAGATTGCTGTCGCAAGAAGCGGTCAGTAGTGGCATGTGATACCGCCGAGGCCACTACGTGGGGAGACTGCGGGAACTATGGGATAGCTACGGAAGAGCTACCCACAATGCAACGCTTCAGAAATCGACGTTAGCCTCGGACCATGGACGCACAACGCCAAATTACTGTGCCTAGTGTGGCTGCATGAAATTGAATTTATAATATCAGTTTTATAAAACCGATTTTAGCTAATTCGATATTATCCCGTAGTGTAGACATGGCCTGAGTCTGTGACCTTGAAACCAAGAGCCTCCTGTGTTTGCTGCTAAGCCACGGGGCTGATCAAAGATCTAAGGATTTCCCTAATTAAAACTAGCGACGAACTCCTCAAAATAGATATAATTCGACATTGGACAAGGTCCTACTTTCGATATTGACCTTCCAGTCACGCCGTCTCTTTTCCTTTGAGTGGTAATCACTGGCTAGCAACCTTTGGCATGCAAAGCAGCAGGCTTATAATAAAGCTGGTAATGAGCAGACCAATAATTTCTGAAACTTGAAATGCCAGGACAGGAGTCAGTTCAACGAATGGCATTTTTAGTACCTTTGCCTGACTTGCTAGATCTGTGCTCGCCATGAAAGTCACTGGGTTGTATAAGCTGCTATATCATTGGTCACATCCTGCTAGCTGATGAGAAGAATAATGTGAAGCCCTTTCTGTCCGGGGATCTCATTACAAAAAGGGGTTGAGTATTAGCACCAGCATTTTTTCCAGTTAGGGAAAATGAGTCATGGAAATCTGGGTGACTTATCCAGGCTCACACAGTGCGTCTATTGCAGTGCTGGACTTAGAATCTAGATCCTCTAACCCACAAATGCACTGTCCTAGCTACCAAAGCACATAATCTTTCAATCTTCTTTATAAATAAGAGAGGAGAGAGAGCTGTGACAGAAGGGAATATCACTAATATTTCCTTCCTTTAATTGCACCAACCGAGCAGCATCTGGAGACACTTGAAATGGGTGAAAGATGCGCCCAGCTCCTGCAGTCAAACGGCCTCGGATCGAGGCTTATGGGAAATTCTAAGATGAACGGCATGCAAAGAGGTGATTCAAGCCATGCTGTTGTCAAACAGAGAAGGCACGAATCCCCGAGGAATGCCTTGTACATAACAGCTCTACCAGGTGTCCCTGCATCACCCACCAAAAGAACCATAACCCAGATCTAATCTCAGCTATGCTGGGTGTAAATCCAGCATGACTCTGCTGACAACAATAGACTTATCCTGGTGAGACTGAGATCAGAATTTGGCCCAGAGGCTGACAGTTCCCACCCTCACCCCAGCTCCATTTTAAATGTACACTTAGCAATATCATTCCTGATTGCACCTTGAACCGTCAGCTCTGCCTCACTGGTCAGGAGCTTCCTAGGACATACCCTTTTCTCCCATCATTATTGCCTAAAACTGCAATAACATAATTTACATTTCCAGGAAAATAATTGGCCCAGTGTGTGTGTTTGAAAATTAGGCTGTAATCGTTTGTTTTTAGTACAGTAGGGCCTAGATGCCACAACAGATTGGGTGCTGCCCCAAAGAGCTTAAAAACAAACCAGAGAAGGGGTGTAAAGCAGAACAGATCAGTTGGATTAGTGACAGAGCTAGGACTTGAGTCCAGATCTCCTGAGTCCCAGCATGACACCACTAGCCCACACAGCTTCCCCGCTAATGTCTGATTTCTGGTTCGCTGCTTTCTGCTGGCAGCCAGGGGTCCTCCTGCTCCCCTGCCCCATTTCAATCCTGGTTTTAATAGTTCACACATCGTTAGCATAATACCAAGTAAAAATCAACCGGCCACCATCTGAATACCACATTGTAAAAGAAATTGGCGAGCATGGAACCTAAACACCTTGGTCCACATTTTGTCTTCAGATTCACACATGCTGATCCCATTTGATTTTCACAAAGATGCACTTACCAAGCGTCCAAATTCAGCCCCTGGACTTCCTGGGCAGGTCGCTGCACATGACCAAGGACAGATGCTGGCTTCTGATTTGTTCAGGCCTCGAATGACTTTTGACGGAAAGGGTGCGTCTACACTGCGGTCAGAGGGTATGTCTACACTACGGATTATTCCGATTTTACATAAACCGGTTTTGTAAAACAGATTGCATAAAGTCGAGTGCAGGCGGCCACGCTAAGCACATTAATTCGGTGGTGTGCATCCATGTACGAAGCGAGCTCCGATTCGGAGCGTTGCATTGTGAATAGATATCCGTGCTACCCCATAGTTCCTGAGTCTCCCCCACCATTGGAATCTGGTTGAGATCCCAGCCATGATGGTGCAAAAACAGTGTCGCGGGTGATCTGGCTAAATGTCTGCACCATTCCTTCTCCATGAAAGCAACGGCAGACAATCATGTTAGCGCCCGATTGCCCTGGCAGACGCCTTAGCATGGCAACGTGCCCGTTTTGCCTTTTGTCACTGTCACGTATGTGTATGGATGCCGTGACAGAGCGTACTACACGGCTACACAGCAGCATGTCTCTTTGCAAGATAGCAGAGATGGTTACATCGTTCTGTGTCTGCATGCCATTGTAATTGGCATGAGATGACTGTATCAGTCGTCTTTGTCGTCTGCTGCTGTCATGGGTGCTCCTGGCTGACTTACGCTGAGGTCGCGGGGCGCAAAGACAAAAGTGGGAATGACTCCCGGGTCATTCCCTTTATGTTGTATTAAAATAGAGTCAGTCCTGCCTAGAATGGGCAAGTGTACTACAGAACCCGTGTAGCAGAGACGCACAGCTGCTCTGTCAGATCCCAGAAATGATGGCATGCATTCTAGGGGATGCCCCTGCACACCCCATCCATTGTTCCTCCTCCCAACCTTCCGTGGTACCATTGCAGGGTCCTCCATTTTGTGTGATGAAGTAATAAGAATGTAGGAATAAGAAACACTGACTTGTTAGTGAGAATAAAATGAGGGGGGCAGCCTCCAGCTGCTATGAATAGTCCAGGCAGGAATTAAACGGTGGAGGGAGAGAAGCCCAGCATCACCTCTGCTATGATAGTCCAGGCAGTACAGATCTTTTCTTGTACTGCTACATGAAAGGGGGGGGCTGATGGCGCTCAGCCCAGTTGCTATGATGAGGACGTGACCAGCCGTTTGTACCATCTGCCAGCGATACTGAAGTCATTCCTATTTTACCCAGTGCCCCCACGACTCACCTGAGGCCAGCCAGGAGCACTGCAAGGGATGATGATGAAGACGGATATCAGTCATATTGTACCATCTGCCACTGGCGGGGGATGCGGTGTTCGCGCTGCGCATCCCATCTACCAGCCATGAGTAGACATACGTGACATTGAAAAAGTCAAGAAAAATGGATTTTTTCCCTTTTCTTTCATGGGGGGCGGTTAATGACGAGCTATACCCTGAACCACCGGAAATGTTTGGACCCCTACAGACATTGGGAGCCACGCCAAGATGCAAATACCTTTCGGAGACTGCGGGACTGGGGATAGCTGGAGTCCTCAGTCCTCCTCCCTTCCTCCAGAGCGTCATTGGATTCTTTGTTTCCGTTACGCTGTCACACAGCACTGCTGTGGACTCTGTTCAAGCCTGGAGATGTTTTCTCAAATGCTTTGGCATTTTGTCTTTGTAATGGAGTCTGATAGAACAGATTTGTCTCCCATTCAGTGATCAGATCCAGTATCTCCCGTACCGCCAGCTGGAGCTCTTTTTGGATTTGGGTACTCGCATTGCCACGCCGGCTGATCAGAGCTCCACGCTGGGCAAACAGGAAATGCAATTCAAAAGTTCGCGGGGCTTTTCCTGTCTACCTGGTCAGTGCATCCGAGTTCAGATTGCTTTCCAGAATGGTCACAGTAGTGCACTGTGGGATACCGCCCGGAGGCCAATACCGTCGATTTGTGGCCACACTAACCCTAATCTGACATGGCAATACCGATTTCAGCGCTACTCCTCTCTTTGGGGAGGAGTACAGAAACCGGTTTAAAGAGCCCTTTATATCGATATAAAGGACCTCGTTGTGTGGATGGGTGCAGGGTTAAATCAGTTTAATGCTACTAAAATCGGTTTAAATGCGTAGTGTAGACCAGGCCAGAAAGAGCATCTATACCTGAGCCTAGCTAGACCAAATCTACCATACAATACAATAGAAGTGAAGAACGGGTGGCATCACAGATTAGGTGTCCCCTCGTGCTGCATTCACACCTCCCAATGATAGAGTAGATGTACCCGGTGTGTAACCAAGTTAATGATCAAAGTTGTGGCAAAAACCCCCGATACCTGGGTTGGCTGTACTAATAGGGAGCCAAAGGGAAGGAAAAAAAGGTATATTGGCACAGATGATCTAGCTGTAGGTATAAAAGACAGAGAGAGAGAAAACAAAAAGAAACCCCACTCTCCATTCTTCCTATGATCAATCCCAAGGCCTTTAATATTACAGCTAGCAGGATCCTTGTAGGCAAATGCCAAAGTAATTGTTTTTACGGGGACCATAGGTGACAGCAAAGGCTCCTCTCATCTTCAAGCTTTCACAGGGCTTGATCCAAAGTTGCCCATTGATTTTTAATGAGTTTCTGATCAGAGCATGGAGCTTGCATGTTTAGTGGATGGCCCATATGTACAACACATGCAGGGATGACCAGTATTCTCATCAGGACTTAACTCCGTGTGCCTATTCCTGCTGGCATAGGAAGGCACTGGCTACAGTAAAGGAGTTGTGATTTCTCTGTCCAACATCCTTTCATTGCTTTGGTCTCTTCTGAGAGATTTTTTATTTCTTTCTGCAAGCCTGGGATGCCCCCTTTTAATTGCCCTTTCACTTTATTGCAGTATGTAGCTGGAGCTCGCTTTATCCACAGAACAAGTCTGATGGGGTGACAGCCTCTTCTCCCACCCCTCTCGACCAGCATCCCTGCATCTTGACCTGGAGAGACCACTAACTATTTTCCTACAGAGAGATAGCAGTTAGTTTTCTACTGACCATTCTATCCTTGGCCTCTCCGCTGACAAAGGGAATCAATTAGTGCCAGTGGATTTTGCTGACGTGGCCACCCGTCTACCACAACCTGGTTTGAGACTATCATTTCAGGTCACATAGGTCAGGCCCTGGTAAATTAGATACATCCAGAGCTTCTAACCAGTCCATCAACCTGTGTTCCAGGAAAGGGATGTGATTATGTCTTTCTGGCTATAGGCATATATGCATAAATTGTGTGAAGCGCAGGGAAAGAGCAGGAGGCCAAATAAGAAATAAGGGTCAGATTAGAGTTAGTCAGAGCCAGTTCTTGAGGGTTGGTCCTTAAATCCCATTTTTACAGGGCACAGGTCCCAACTGGGATGAAGGCAGAGATTTTGCTTCCCTCTTTCCATTAGATACGATGACACCACTAGTTCCGTGGTCTGTTCCATGTAAAGTGATCGGAGAATGCTGTAAACTATTGACTTACATTTCTTCAGCTTGTACTTTGCATGCTGCGGTGCTGGGCTGCATTTGGGAATTGCAGTAATGGGAAAGATATGTGGGGTTTGGAGCTGGGCTTAAGAACGTCATAGCAGAGGTGATGTGCACTGAGCCCATCCCATTTGCTCTCTCAAATGCTCCTGTTTCTCCTTCCAGCTCTCTTCGATCAAAAGCTTTCCGTGCCTTGTCTCAGCATGTACATTCATTGCACTTTCCAGCAGCCCCTGTTTGAAATGCACCCCTCATCTTCAGGACCTGCTGCACAAAACCATCCTGCCTCAACTCTCCCATGGCTCACAACTTCATGACATTCAGAGCATGCCCTGCTCCTTCTTGGCCCAGCTTTGTCGGTTTTTTGGGAGTCAATCCCAGATTCATAAAAAATTCATGAAAAAATGCAGAGGAGTAATGTTTGAAAAGGCCAGTCCAGTCATCACAACACCTGGTGAAAAGAAAAGAATCTACTCCATTTCCTCCATCTTTCACCCTGTTGGCTTGGTCTGCAACATTTCATCTCCGCGTCAAATGCAGTGTCAGCAGTAGACCATCGGGTGTTAGATGGTTCAAAGGATTGGTAATTGCCTACAAAGCCTTTCACCACTGCATCAGTGGTTTAAGTCCAGCTCAGATCCATCACCGTCAAAAATCTTCAAACACATGATGGCTCCTTTATGGCCTTCATAGAATGAGCTAGGGCATCCTAATCCCAATGGATAAGTAATGAGATCACATGACGTATCTACACTATATACTAAGCCTGGAGTCTGACTCAGGTTTGAGTCCAAGCCCCATTTCTGTCCATACACAAATCAGTTTGACTCAGGATCCAGGACAATGCTAGATGGTTGGTCAGAGCCTGAGTCAGATCCTCACCAACAGACTTTGGTCCATTAAAAGATATTACCTTACCCACTTTGTTTCTGTATGATCCAAGCCCTGTCATTTTGCAGTGTGGATGCAGTTCTAGCTGCAGACCCAAGCCCAGAAGTTCTGAATAGTGCAGCATGGACATAGATCCAGGCATTGTAAAGTCAGGTTTACAATGCAGTGTGGACACTCTAGCATGGGTTTGAAACCACTGAGTCCACAAGCCCGGATCCCATAGACTTGGGTTTACAATGTACTGTAAACATACTGACAGAAACCAATAGGCTCCAGGTGCCCCCCTTAATGGGATCCCAGACAAACAAGCCCATGGCAGAAGAAACCCAACAGAATACACTGCTCCCTCAGCCCCAGAGGTGACCCCTCCACATCAGGGCACACTGCAGAGGACCCTCCCCTTGATGATATTTATGCCACATCCAAGGATTTAAAGCCTCAGTCTAGCACTGTAGAAAAGGTCACAAAGCCCCCAAATATCCCGCAGGCACTAAAGGGGGTTACAGACAGGGAAGCAAGAAAATATCTGTGTGGCCGTCACTCGAGGTCCTGGAGTGCCGTTGTCTCAGGCTTAGATTAATGCATGATCGTTTTGCCTCTTTGCAGTCCAGTCTGGGAGCCTCTTGTTGCTCAGGCTGGAGACAAGCCAGAGGCTGACGTGAAAAAAGACACCTTTCCCATGCGCTGTCAGCTGGAACGTCTGAGGGTTTGCTGGACCTGAGAAGAGTAGAGCAATTCAAGGGATGTCTCCCTCACTAGCACAGTCAATCAGGGGAATGCATTTCAAACTCCTCCTTCTTCTAATGGTCCTTGCCATTGCTGGGCAAAAGTGACAATGAAGACCCAACTCTGATGACCTAACAGCTCATTTTAACTCATTCAAGTCCACAGGCTGGGTACTGTTCATTGCAATACCCCGAGGACATCACCTCCAGGTTCCTGACCAGGGCTGTGGGGAAAACAAAGACAAGGATACCCTAAATAATTTGTGCCAAGTCTCACGTGGAGCCCAGTGCCTGCTAGGGTGGGATTTAGGAAGTTCAGTGTGAATAAATACCCCAGCAGTGCCGCTAGGATCCCCAACACATAGTGCTCGGTATGTTGGTTTCCAGCCTCAGTGCACTGTTCCTGGGACACAAGGTTGACAAAAGTTCTGCTCTCACTTACACACTGGTGTAAATCATGAACAACTCCACTGACGCCAATGGCGTTATGCCAGCATAAACTGGTGTTGATTGGAACGGAATCGGGCATGGAGGCTGAAAGGAAGGTTTACTCTGCCTCAGGACACCCCAATGCATAGATTATCCAATCCAGCCTTTAGCCTTCGTACATACCCTCCTAAAGAAATGCTGGTTTATCTTTTCTGGAAGGTGATAGGAACTGAAATCACCTGACAAATGGGCCATTTAGTCCAGGAGCCAGTCTCTGCTAAGGGATAAACCTGGATATTTCAGTGCAGGCATAAAAACCCTGCTTCTGAATGCAGCCAACCATGCAATTAACAGGCCGGATTGTGCCTTATTGTTATTATTATTTATTACAGCTGGTCAGACATTTTCTGAGCGAAGGCTTTGCGGTGAGAAAATGCTGATTTGATGGAATCAAAACTATCAACGGAAACCAGGCATGCAGGCAGGGTGGCTGGCTGCCAGCCCACCTGGCTTCCTGAGCTCCCAGCCTCCCCTGTGGCCCCCCTGGTGAGCTCCCAAGCTCTCCAGCTGCCCAGCTCCCTGCCTGGCTGACTGGCCAGCCTCCATACTGGCCAAGAAGCCATTTTCATGCATCTCAAACAAAATATTTTGGAATTTCTGTCCTGTGAGAAATGTTGAGATTTTTTTTGATGTTTTCTTCCGATTCCAGATGAGATTTTTGTTTGTTTGTTTAAAACTCTTCATTTTGTGGTGGTTGGAGATTCCATTTCCCAGCCAGCTGTATATTATTTCTATTCCTTAGCAGCTAGAGGACCCATCCAAGATCAGGGCCCCACTGTGGAAAGCACTGCATGGCCATATAGTAAGATGCAGCCATGTGCCCAGGAGCTTACACTCTTAAGGGACACAGGAAACATTTTTCCCATTTTACAGATGGGGAATTAAGGCACAGAGAGATTAAGAGACATGTCCAATATCACTCTGGGCATCCATGGCAGAGGTAGCCACTGAACCCAGGTCAGCTGAGCGCTGGTCCAGGGCCTTAAACTCCCAAGCCAAACTTTCTCTTTTACGTTTGCTGCTCCATGGCTACACAGCCAACAGAACAGCTATAAAGCCTCTTCCAAACAGCCATGCACAATTGCAGCCCCTGTTCTCGAGGGAGAGTAAGGCCTGCTCCTTTCTGCATGACCAAGACTATATACCGCCCCAAAGTGGTGAGGAAAGCCCCCCCGCACACACACACAAACACACACTTCAGAAGAGGTGAGTGGAACAAAACACACTGATCTAAAGAACATAATAGCCTGTGCATGCCCACCTGTGCACTGGGAAAAGGCCCAGCCATTTCGTTACCATATAGGATGGCGCGCTGATAAAGGAAACATGAACCCTGTCAGTCTAGACACACTTCCGCCTCCTAAGCACCAGCCGCGCTGAGTCAGAGCCCTCCAGCAGGGCCTCCCTGCCATCCAAGGTGGCTTCAACAGCTTGGCGTCTCACACTTTCCCACCCTCCTCCCCCGCACGACCCGATTCCCCTTTCTCTCCTGCCTCCCACTTAAGCCTGGTTTGAACCAGAGCCAACACTGTGTTTGATGGGTGAAATGTCAGAGGATTAACTTCTCCCTGACTCGGCAGGGCCAACAAGCAAACAGGAATTCTCACAAGACGGCAGCAGCTTCTCTTCTTATCCTTCCCAGACTCTCAGGAACGAGGCCTAGCAACGTCCACCTCCCAAGCCTGCAGCCTGGGGAGCTCTGGGCTTAGTGAGGCTCTTCGGCTGCCTTCATGGAAACAAGTGGGGTATTTTCCTATCCCTTCCCTTAATTCAGTCAGCAAACATTCCCCACACAAAAACCCCAGGGTGGGAAGAATGGCTGTATGCACCATCCTGCATTTGCCAAATGGATTAGTTACTAAATTGCTGACTCTCTCAAATGCTGAAGAGCTCCTGGGTCTTATGTCTTGGGCGGGATGCTTTTTAATTTTCATTTCCCCCCCTTGTGAGCCCTTGGATCCTGTTCCTAAATCCATCTTGCCTTTTTTTCATTAGCCAAGCAATGGACCTAAAAATGACTTTGGGAACTAAGATCTTAACCTTTAAGGGGCCTAATGCCGCATTACAACACATAATCCTGCATTCCACAGCATGTTAAAAACTTAAAAGGATAGCCTCGAAGAGCAAAGATCACCCCTCGGGCAGAATTTACACTCGCCGAAGGAAACAGAGATCATTTTTAGGGAGGGAGAGTGAGGACAAAACAGAGCTGGGTCAGGCTGTCTAAGCGTGGGACATTCCTAAAGAGCGGAGTGTTGGCTCCGGAGCGGCGTATTGAAATGATCGCTCCCGTACATACACACACACACCAACTACTTCCTCCCCAAACCACTTTGCCACTCAGTATATACTGCTTGTGTGGGGGCAGTGCTACTAACCCCATCAGCGTGAGCAGGGTTCTGTGGCACAGAATCACTGTAGCCTGTTGGCATCACAGAGGATTGAGAATGCATCACAATAAGTAGAACCATCCTTTTGTTCATGTTACCTAGCTGGCTAGCCCCTGGGGACATCTCAGCCAGCTCTATGGCTCTGCCCTGTAATCTCGCCACTTGAATATTTCTTTCCCTGCGTATTGGTGAGGACATCAGAGTCTCCGATTTCATGCAAGTGTGATACACGTATCTGAGCAATAAGGTCATCAGAATGATCCAAGACTTACTTAAAGATATTGCTATGCATCCAGTACACAATAGGAGGGTGGGAGCTGTGAAGAAGTGGGGTGGGGGGTTAGCAAGGGAAAAGCTGAGCAGTAAATTGAACTTTTGTAACAAAGAGAAGAAGAAAAAAGAATCCAGGTTTGAAAGCAACCTTATCTGAACATTAATTCTGCGAAATCACAGGGCACCAGAATCAATGTTCAGATAAGGTTGCTTTCAAACCATCTACAGTTAGGGTGCCCAGGCAGCAAATGTGAAAAATCGAGATGGGGGTGAGGGGTAATAGGAGCCTATATAAGAAAAAGACCCAAAAATCAGCACTGTCCCTATAAAATCAGGACATCTGGTCACCCTATCGACAGTGCAAGGCAGTGGAGAATCAGGCCCAAAGAGTGTCCAGGATCTAGGTTCCTAGATAGCTGGTTGGAAATGTTCAGATGCAATGTTTTTCTGATGGAAAATGACATTTTATCAAAGCTTCCTGAGGCAACATGCCCATTTTGATGATATTTCGTTTCAGAAAAGAAACGGGGAGACTGAAAAGTCAAAACATTGTGTTTTGACATTACCAGACTGGAGCATTTTCATTTTTCATTAATGAAACCCCTTACCTTTTATATTAGCAATTCTTTAAAAATATCAACATTGATTTTGATTTTTTTGTCCAAATGAAATAGTTCAACTGACTCCATTTATTTTTTCCAGAAATGTCACTTCACGGGAAATTTTGAAATTCTTTATTTTCATTCTGATTCAGAGCGAAACAAATTTAAAAATAGCAGAATTTCCCACAGAATGGAAATTCCAGTTCCCACGCTCTAGATTCCTATCTATTGACACATCTGCCTACCATAAATATATTGTCCCATTCCAGTAGCATCTGAGTGCCCGTTGACTGCACTGATTCAAATCAGATACATTGTGAGCTTTACCCATTGCTATAAAATGCCTCTGTGTTCATATTTCTGTGTCTCTTTCACTTAGGGTGACCAGGTGTCCCGATTTTATAGGGACCATCCTGATATTTGGGACTTTTTCTTATATAGTCACCAATTACCCCCACTCCCGGCCAAATTTTTCACACTTGCTATCTGGTCACCCTACTTTCACTTAACTGCTTTCAGTCGACAGGATCCTCCCCTTGTTTGAATGAAAGGGGCCTGACTGTTTATGTACACCTGTTTTAAAGCTGCATAACTCCAAACACTTAACTAGAGTTAGTCCTAATCTACACCAGCGTAAGTGAGAAGAGAATAAGGTCTAGCTGGGACAAAACCGAAGCGATCTCCCTAATGCACTGACCAGGGTTTTCATTTTGCAAAGCCAAAACCAGAAGGCAATTCAGAACCAGGTTCCCTTCTAAACCAAACATTCCAGCCCAGGTGCTGGGTTCTGTTCCAAAGCAAACACTGAATCCGCCAAAGTTCAGATACAAGTTTTCAGTTTTGTTGAACTCTGTTCCACCTCAGATACCAAATCCTCAGCTATTGTAAACTGCTGATTTACACCATCTGGGGATCTTGTACCCTTGCCCTCATTGGAGCTACTCTGATTTATGCCAACTGGTCCTACACGTGTCTCCTGCAATAGATATGCAGCATGGGAAAGTGTGCTAGCAATGCCTTAAAGCGCTTTTCAAAATATCTGTAAGAGCAAGGAGTGGGAGAAGATCATTGCTTTGCTAACGTATGGTTTGCAACAAGTACTCCAGGCAAGCTTTCTGAATGGAACCTGACACTAGCCCTGGAGGGAATCAAACCACAATGGTTTGTGGGGGAACGGGAATGGGTGCCACATGTGAAGAGCCAGGGGTTCACTTAGAAAGAAAAGTGTGGGGAGTGGGTTTGGGATTCCTCCCTTGGAAAATGGTGCAGTACCACGAGCAACTATCCTGAATTTCAGAACATTTTAAAAACATTGCAGATAAAGGTTTATGCCCCAAACGAAAGGACCTGCCTCAATGCTCTTTATCCCAAACTCTCTTCACTGGGAAAACTTGCCGGTGTAATAGGGCTGGGTAATTTTAGATGGCCAGTAGAGTCATAGAGTTTAAAGCCAGAAGGGACCACCAGATCATCTCGGGTGACCTCCTCTATATCACTGGTCACCAGTACCATCCAGCCAATCCTACATCAACAGCCAGAATTAGACCTAACACACACCAAACCCAACCACACCTCAGGAGTTACTTGATTGTACTTGGCAGCAGCTAGGAACCCCCAGACAAGGATCTCCATGCGTGCCAAGTGCTGTACAGCCAAGTAACGGAGAGCTCTCAATCCACACGTCAGACAGGACACACAACAGATGAGTGACAGACGTATGGGAGAGGGGAAGGAGGAGGTAAGGATAACATGAACAGAATTTGGCTAAAAAAACACAACCCATATGGATCTGATCAGACACCTCTGGAAACAGAGGACCAAAGATGCTCATATGCTAAGACGATAGCACCTATGTAAAAACCTAAAGAAGGAGATTGCCAAGGGACTGCCTGGTAGGGTTAAGTCAAAGCAGATTCTGGATCGCAGCGTACAAACACTTTCAAGAAGGTTTGTATGTCTATATACACACATCACATATATATCGATAAGTATCGATATAGATAAATACACACACACACAAAATGTAAAACCAAAGCAGGATTCTCCCTTCCTGTGCACACAAAGACAGATTTCCCTCAGGGCTGCCTGGGGGGGGGGTGAAAGTGGGGCAATTTGCCTCAGGCCCCGCAGGGGACCCCACGAGAACATAGTATTCTATAGTATTGCAACTTTTTTTAATGGAAGGGGCCCCCGAAATTGCTTTGTCCCAGGCCCCCTGAATCCTCTGGGTGGCCCTGGTCTCCCTTGCTAACTTCCCATTCATAACCATGGCTGCCCATTTAAATCCCCATGCTGCAATTCCCCCTTGTCCTGCACAATCTCTTCCACTTCCAAACATTCTACATATATAAAGGCCAGACCCAGCCCATACACTAGAGTCCCAAACCCTTAAAAATCTCTCTGTCCCACATGGGATTCACTGCTACAGCTGGTCAGGAAATGGTTTCTCGTCCTATTAAAAATTTTGAGATTTCAAAAAAATTCCCATTTTGTATCAAGACAAAACTGAGACCTTTTGACATTCTTTGCAAACAGTGTGAAAGCCCCATCCTGAATTAGCCAATAGCTGGGTGCTATTGCACTCCCCTAGCATGTACGAGACCCAAGTTCAAGTCCCTATTGCAAGAGTAAAGATTTGATTCTGGGTCTTCTGCAGTGTTCTCCCCACCGAGAGCCCTAATGAGGGGGCTATTCTGGGGCCTCACTAGCCAGAAATTCCATCCTGGACCTGAAGGACCATCCCAACAAAAGATTTTTTGAAATGGACTCTTTTGCAAAAAGTTTCAACAAATTGGCATTTTCCGACCGAAAAAAAAAAGTCTCAGAGAATTCCCCACTAGCTTCGTTCCCAACCCTGCAGGGTAAATTCCTTGGCCTACCATTGAGTTCTTGCTTCAAACACCCTCCCTTTCTCCAGGAAAGGTGCAATGTTAAAGTTGTATAGATTTGTACTGGACAGGCAGGTCATACCATCTGCAGAGAGACACTGATCAGCTAGATCATGCAAAATCATAGATGTGTGGGACTGGGAGGGGCCTCAGTAGGTCATATGGTCAATCCCCTGCACTCAAATGCCCTAGAATGGAACTTTGTAGTCAGGGTCAGCTCTACTCGAAATGGCATCCCAGGTGAGGCGCGTCTTCTGCACCCACCCCCTTCCATTTATTAAACTTCTGAATACCCTGTTTTTACTGCCTTTGTAGCCCATTTCACAACTTTGATGCACGATTTGCATGCATGATTTATCCCTGTCTTATAAGATGATACATTTGCATGCTAGGATCTGTAAATCTATATTTGTTCATGCCTTATATAAGCAAAATGTAGTTCTCAGAAAATCTGGAAGGTTCCATGAGATTCTACAAAGGTCCAGAACATTCTAGAAGATTAGTGAAAAATGAATCCACATATGGAATACCTGAAACATGTAACTTCAAACATTTTATTTTTCCTTTTATTGCTGACAACAAAAACAGCACCCTGAGCCTGGCATCCCCCAAGCCTGGAACCCCAGGTGTTTGCCTGGGTCACCTGCCCCCAAATCCAGCCCTGGTTGTGGCATGCTCAGAAGCACAGCCAAGCAGCAAAGTAGCAAAATACCCAAGATACATTCTTAACACCTAAAAAAATTGGGAGCGGGAACTCAATGTGATTTACTAGCAGGTGCAATGCACAGAGAACTACCTCTTCTTGCTTTCCAACGGCCAATAATTCATTGGATTCATCTGCTGTCAGGTCTTACTATTTTATATATCAGATTGCCGGCTAATTTATTATCTGCAGCCAGGCACCCATCACACAGGCCCCTTAAAAAACAACAACCCACACAAGACTAAAAGAACCTGCCAACAACTGACAGCAAAGAGATAATCCTGAGATTAATCTCTAACAACCCCCATGATTTAAAGGCCTTCGGAAACACCTTCTTCTATCAGTCATCTGAGTGCTAAGAGTCAAGTTAATTTTCGGGGTAGCTCCACTGAATCCTGTAGAGTTACACTCCAGGGCTGAATTTGGCTCAAGATGTGCCCTTCCTAAATTCTGCCCAAAGGCTTTCTGTAAAGGGATAAGCCATAATGACAGGCTCCAGGGGATTCCTTCACACCAGGGATATGGTTGATGGGATGATACGTCCTGGTAACCATGTGGGGCTGTGCTGACAGAGTTCTGTGGGAACTGCTTGACACCCCTGAGAGCACCGTCTACTGACCTTCCTCTCTTCCATCCGGCTTGGAAGAGCAGACTGGGGTGGGGCGAAAGAAGGCCATACATGGAATCATAGGCCTTGTAATGAGGTATCCCATCAGGCAGCCCCACAGAGGCACGCAGATCTGCTTACTGAAGTCAGTGAGGGCATCTCCATTGACTTCTGCGGACATTAGCTCAAGCTCTAAAAGAACCTGCACCAAAAGCTCCCAGACTTTGGCCTCCAAGAACCTGCACCAGCAGACTGTTCACTGGAGCACTACAGCTGTTTTCAGCTGCCAAGATGGCACATGGGGGAGACAGGGGGTCAAACGCAACCATCCCAAAAGCAAGAGCAGGGCCCACTGATTGGATCAGGAATTGAGCCAGTTTAAGCCAGGTTTGGACTGGATCCCCAGTCTCTAAAGTAGCCAGAATCCAGGCCTTTCTCAGAATATTTCAGCACATCAGATCCCGAATTAACATGTCTAATCAGAGGCACTTGGAAATTATAAGAAGCAACAAAACCAAGTTATCCAAATTGTATTCCCCCCCGCCCCACACACACACACAGACACACACACAACCCTCTTAAACAACTCTAGCTTGGTTTGGGTTGAAGGTGAAGGTTCAAGCCAGTCACTAATTAACAGAGGGTTGTCTGGTTTTCTGGTATTTATGTGCCATGAAAATTAATAGGGGATTTCTTTGGGCAAATAAACGGTGAGTTGGAAGGTGCCATTTTTGGCCTTAATGTTTTTTTCTGTTGAGTCATAACCTCTAAGTGAGGTTTCCTCAGAATTTTGAGTTAGTTTCACCCCAGGAGCCTATACTGGCTTCCCAAAGCCTATGCTTAGAATGGGGAATGACCACAATCTCAGGTATCGTCATGCAGTCACTCTGGGGAAAAGTTAATTCTTTCATGTTGACCTCAATGGGCATTAGTTCCCCAATCCTACAGAAATGGGGAAGGGAGGCACAGGTTTTCCGAAGTGGCCTGTGTCATGTCATAAGGTATAATTCCCAAATCTGAACCTTAGCGTCCAAAATTTGGGTACCTGCATGAATCCTCTAAGCTTAATTACCAGCTTAGATCCTGTAGCGCTGCCACCAACCAGGAATTCCAGTGCCTGGTACACTCTGGTCCCCCCGAAACCTTCCCTGGGGACCCCAAGGATGCCTTGAGGTCAGATGCCTTGAGTCTCACAACAAAGGGAAATAACCCACTTCCCTTCCCCCCTCTTTACCTCCTCCCAGGCTTCCCCTCCCTGGGTTACCCTGGAAGATTACTGTACTTAAACTCCTTGAATTACAAAACAGAGAGGACAATTCACCTTCCCCCCTCCTTCTTTTTCCCCCTCCCAGTCTTTCCCCGAGAGAGACAGTAATCCCGGCAACAGAGATTGCTATCCCCTTGAGCCTCAACTAGAAAAGAAAATCAAACAGGTCTTAAAAAGAAAGCTTTTAATAAAAAGAAAGAAAAGACATAAAAATCATCTCTGTAATCAAGATGAAAATATTACAGGGTCTGTTAACTTATAAAAAATGAATAAACAGCCTTATTCAGAAAAAATATAATTTAAACATTTCCAGCAAACTACACACTTACAAATACAGAAAAACAACGTAAAACCCTATATTGTCTTTCTACCTGTACTTACAAATTGGAAACAGAAGATTAGAGAGTCTGGAGATAGTGTGATCACCCTCAGAGCCCAGAGATACAACAGACCCAGAACAAAGGACCCACACCCAAAACTTCCCTCCACCCAGAGTTGAAAGTATCTTGTTTCCTGATTGGTCCTCTGGTAAAGTGTCATTTGTTAACCCTTTCCAGGTGAATGAGACATTAACCCTTAGCTATCTGTTTATGACAGCCTGTCATTTTGGATGCCTCCATTTTTTTTTGGATACCCAAACTGACACAGCTACAGTCCAGTTTTCAGCAATGCCAACCATGTGCGGAACCCATATTGAAGTCAATGGGTGCTCAGTTCCTCTGAAAACCAGGCCCGGAGGGGTTTAAAGCTGGGCACTCAACAATCAGGCCATGAAAAAATTGAGATCTCTCTCGAAAAAAAATGACCCTATGTGATTTACTTAAGGTCACACAGCCAGTCAGTGATAGAATCAGGGATCTAACCTAAATCCCCTGACTCCCAGCCCTGTGCTTTAGTCCCCAGCACCAATCTTAACTAAGAGTATACCAACTGCTGGGTTTGGGATTCCGTTCCCTTACAGCTACTTTACATTTACATCTGTAATATTCAGCAGCCTCCACCAAAAAACCACCATTAGTTCCATTCTAAGAGTATGGAGTACTCCATACTTTGAATATACTCAGAATTCAGAGAAGGGTAAGCTTCAGAACATCATGAAGAACATCACCGATACTACTCCAAATCCCCCGGTGGAGTAAATGGTCAGCATAGCTCTGTTGATGTCAATGGAGTGACACCAGTTTACATCAGCCAATCCTCTTCCCCTCCACACACACACTGAGTTATGAACCATTCTCCCTAATGAATCCCTTTCCTCTAATAACGTAGCATCGAGAAAGAACTCCTGTTGGATAGAACATTTCTATAGAGCTAGTTCTTCTCTGAGGCCCGAGGAGAGCTGCAGGTGTCTGGCATGAGATGAAAGCAGGCAACTAACAATACTGTTTTATTCCTGACACTAGTCCTGATATTTCACTGGGCTGAAGTATGTCAGTGATGTGTGAGCCAAACCTTAAACTATATATGTAATACAGAACCTTGGGACCGATGTAATGGATTAAAAGGACACGATTATTATGGTTACCTCGACTGCAGTGCCAGCACTACCGAGTCATGTTCAGCCAAGGAAGTATCATGGAGACAAAATTTACTTCTTTATATACTTGAAGGTGGGAGGAGGGAAACAAATGGCTCCAATTTGAAGGATGAAGACACCAGCCAGGCAAAGTTTGCTTCTTGAATGATCCACTTTCTGAAGCAGCAACCACAAAATACAATGTTTAATCCATTAAAAGGGCCAGTCTCCAAGATTCAATATCTGGATTTTGTCAAAGCACCAGACTGCAACTCGCTGGGTGGGCTCTGGCTGGCTAGGTGATACTCTTGCATATGGTTCCTTCAGGAAAGACCAGGGTGCCACTAGCTTTAGTCTGGTTATCCAAAAACCTTCACTGATTGATTGTCATCATGAGCACGATGGGACAACATATCATTATCTTAGAGTAAGTCAGATCAAATCTCTCCTCATCAAAGAGGGACAGGATGCTCTTTCAGCCAATGCAAAAGCCGTAGGCGAAAAGAAATCTGGATTCTCTATACCTGGCTCTGCCAGAGTCTTCCTGTTTTACCTTAGATACGTCACTCAGAGCCTACCGGTGTTCTTAGCGGGAGGAAATAGGGGAGAGCTGAGCTGTTGAGTGGTGAGTGCTTTTGCAACTCTGGCCAAACAAGTACTAAGCACCTCCTGAGAGTGGATAAGTGCCCTCAAATAGCACTGAGGTAAACTGGAATATAGGGTACTCAGCACCTTTCAGGATCAAGCCATGGGCTTCTCCACACCTTGGCGTCCCCCTTCCATAAAATAGGGGGGGATAAAACCAGCATCACGTGATGATTCGGAGGTGTTATTCGTTCCTGAGCAGATCCTGGCCTGGAAGATGCAAGGAAAGGTCAAAATACTACGAGACTAATAGATGTAGCATGAGAAGCAGGACACAGAACCAGAGTTTACATCGCTCTGGTAGCATAGAGAGCCCATGGAGAAATCACATCCAAAGGAAAGTTCTTCTGGCATAGGAGCTATGTGAGGTCAGTGGACATAGTTTTCTGCAACCCCAAGGTAGGAAGCATGTTTTGGGCGGAGTTGGGGCCAGGAAGTGGAGTGGTCATAACCCAGAGCTCTGCACAGCCCACTGATAGGTGTCAGGAGACTGCCATAAGTTATGAGAGCAGGTCTGTACAATCATGGATGGCGTGGCGAAAGTGCATAAGGAAGTGTTAGTTACCCCTTCACATAACACAAAAACTAGGGGGAGTCACCCAATGAAATGAAGAGGCAGCAAGTTTAAAACAAACTCAAGGCAGTACGTCTTCACAACACGCACAGTCACCCTGTGGCACTTGCTGTTAGGGGATGTTGTGAAGGCCAAAAGTACAAATGGCTTCAAAAAAACAAATTAGATGAGTTCAAAGAGCATAGGCCCATCAACGGCTATTAGCCAAGATGGTCAGGGATGCAACTCCATGCTCTAGGTGTCCCTAAACCTCCAAATGCCAGAAACATCTGGCACCGGCCACTGTCAAAGACAGGATACTGGGCTACGTGGACCACTGGTCTGACCCGGTATGGATGTTATATTCTCATAAACTACTCTACTACTTTACTGTGGGAGCCACACAATCCCCCCATGTAGCACAAAGATAGCTTGAAGCCCCCTTCCCCAGCTCCCATCCATACTGGGTCTTGGACAGAGTCTAGTCCATATCTTATTGAGGCTATGATTATAGGAGAGAGCTGAGTTCTCATGGGATGACTTTTAGAATCACAACTCCAGTTGCACAGGAAAGCAAGGTCAGTATAATTGGCAGGACAAAAAATTATAAAATAAATGAGCTTTTTTATGTTTGAAATTTTCTGTGAAATTTTCCATTTTTCAACACAAAACTTCATTTTGTTTTGGTCAGAGTTGGGGAGAGGGGAATTTCCCCCTTTTTCCTCCCCACTGGAAAAAAATTGAGGTCGTAGGAATTAAAAGTAGTGGGGGAAGGATCTGGGGGTCCACCCTGACTTTGCCTGGCTGCCCCTAGCCCAGCCCTAACACATCTCTGGTTTCAGAGACAGGGCCATGGACAGCCATGCCTAATGGTTAGAGCAGGAGTCGGTCATCACTAATCAGATCCCAGGGTCATAGCCAGAGCCGGAGGCCAGATGCCAGCCAAGGGTCAGAGCTGAGTTAAGAATTGGAGTCAAGGGACAGAGGCAGATTACCTAGAATGAGGCAAGGAATAGGCCTTGGTCTGAAGCAGGATCAGGGCTGAAGCAAGACTGGGAACAAACAGGAGATCTCACAGCCAGGGCCGGATTTCCAATCAGGCGCAGTAGGGATGTGCCAAGGGGCGCCAGCTTTCTGAGGGAGCCTAAAAGTTAAAAGTGGGTTAAAAGTTAAAAAGTTCGTACACACGCCAGTGGTTCTCAACCTGTGGGCTGCATGCCGCCCAATAAGCACACAACTGCGGGCGACCCAGCTGCATGCTAAAAAAAATTCAAAGTCTGCTGCTCCCAGGTCCCAGCAAGGGATGGGACTGGCTGAGACGGAGACGGCCCCACACAGCCCTGCTGGAGGGCTACTGCCATCGGGGAAGGCAGAGCAGCTCCTGTGGCAGGGGAAGAGCTCAGAGCAGCCCAACGCGGGAAGCCCTGCTGAGCAAGTGGGTGCTGAGGAGCCCAGCCTGGGCAAGCCCCAGTCCTGCTCCAGCCTGGCTGATCACGCCTCTCCCGAGGGGCCAGACCAATTCCCGACTGGCCCCAGCCACGCTGCCAGCTCAGCCTGGTGGACATGGTCACCTCCCAGTGGGGCCGGGTGCAGGAGAGTGGGTCTCTGGGGGGAGTTGTGGGGGACTGGGCAGCCAGAAGGTGGGAGTGCTGGGAAGTAAGAGGCTTGTGGGGGGTGCTGGACAGTGGGGGAGATCTGTGTGTTTTGGGGCACTGGGCAGTCAGGGAGATCTGTGTGGGACACTGAGTGGTTTGGGTGGTGGGTCTGTGTAGGGGGTGATGGGCAGTAGGGGGTCTGTAGGCCGAGGGGCACTGAAGATGCTGTGCCTAAGGGTGCATAAGGTGTAAATCCGGCCCTGATAGCAGCCCAAGGCAAAGGTTTTGAGCAGCCACCAAACTGCTGCTACTGCCGGGCTACAGAGCTGATCAGCCAGTCAGGCCCTACGGGCAACCAGGCAGCATACTATGGGCCAGCTGCGCTCATGAGGTTGCCCAGAGACTGCTGCTGCTGCAGGCAGACACCTGGTCCTTCCAGGAGTTCCCCGTACACTGGGGGACTCCTGTAAAGGTGGCGCATAGCCAACCGAAGCAATTCCGCACCTGGCACAGGGAATCGGCTTTGCTGGGAGTAGACCCCAGAGGTCCTAACAGCTGCCCGGTAGCCGCTCTGCATCACTGGCACAAAGAAACCATGGGACACTAATTAAGTGGGCCCAAGGAGGGATGAGTTAGTCCTTCATTTACCAAAACCAGGGAGGGTTACCGGGCATCTGGTTTTCAGTGCAGCAGCTCCGGTCAGTGGTGCAGCGGGGATCCAGGCCTCAGGCAGACTCCCTACCTGCCCTAGCTCTGCAAAGCTCCTGGAAGCAGCTGCTAGGTCCCTGAAGCCCCTAGGCACATGGGCAGCCAGGGAGGCTCTATGCACGGTCCATGCCCCGAGTGCCGGCTCCGCAACTCCCATTGGCCAGGAACTGCGATCAATGGATGCTGTGGAGATGATGCAAGGGTAGCGCACAGAGCCTCACTGGCCACCCATGCGCCTAGGAGTTGCAGGGATCTGGCATCCGCTTCCTGGGAGCTACAGTAAGTGATGCTGGGACCCAACACTTCCTGTTGCACCCCAACTCCCTGACCCAGCTCTGATCCCCCTCCTGCACCTCAAGCCCCTCATCCCCAGCCCCATCCCAGAGCCTGCACTCCCAGCTGGAGCCCTCATCCCCTCAAATGCCCCCCTTGTGCCCCAGCCCTGAGCCACCGCCTTCACCCCGAATCCCTCAACCCTGGCCCCACCCCAGAGCCCACATCCCCAGCTGGAGCCTGCATCCCTTCTTGCACCCCAACTCCCTGCCTGGTAGAAGTGAGTGAAGGTGGGGGAGGGCAAATGACAGAGAGAGAGGAGATGGAGTGAGCAGGGGTGGGGCCTCACAGAAGAGGCAGGGCCTCAGGGCAAGTGGGGGCAGGAGTGTGCAGTTTTGTGCAATTAAAAAGTTGGCAACCTTAGAACCAGCCTGTGCACCAGCCCCCTGCCACAAAGGCATAGTGAACAAGTGAAAACGGGGAAATAATGAGGTTTTGAAAATGTCATAGGCAGGAAGTGCCATAGGCAGGAATGTGGAGCTTTTTGTTTGTTTAAAAAAAAAAGTCAGTCTTAGCTAAGGAGGAGTGTTTCAAATGTGTTCTGTTTCCTGAGTAAAATAAAGACAAAATCAGAAAATATCAAAAATGAAAAAATGAGGAGTCCTTATCTTGACATGAAAATATTATTCAGAATCTCTACAGATCGTTTTGCTAATTTCCAGAATGAATGATCAAATAGCGAGGGAGCCTTCTTCGGCTGCCAATATTTTTAATAGGCATCTTAGTCAATGTTAGTACAGCTGCCCTTTCAAATCAACTCTGGTGATGACTCATGCTTGGATTCAGAGGTTTCCCAAGGTTTATCTGCTCTTTTGCTGCTCTTTGGTGGACGCGTCTTTGTGTCCCGTAGCAGGAGAGTGCCATCCAAAACACACAGCCCCACTGGGTAATAAAAAGGACACACACAATGAAAGGAGGTGAGGATGAGCTGTTCTCCAAGAGCTCTGTATTTATACAGAGCACTCAGAATCCAACGCTTCTCCAGCCACTGCTCCAGCCTTACTCACGGCTAGTTCACATCACCTGTTTCCCCTCTGAGTCGACGTTTCCAAGAACTCCGGCTTCCTGACATGTCCTCGGAAAACTAAGAAAGTGAAGTCTTTGGAGTCACAAGAAAATACAGCTGATTGCAGAGCACTGGGAAAAGTGTCAACAGCCAATGCAAACAAAGAAGAGAAGGGAAAAACCTGAATATACACGAGGCATGAGCCTGGTGAAAAACAGCAACAAAGAAAACAATTCATGTTATTTTAGGAACCTGATTTCTCTTTTGTTCTACATTATCTTCATCACACTGGCCTGGTGCTTAATGACATTCAGTGGACTGGCACGATTCAGTAGCAGAGAAGGAAAAGCAATAGAATCAAGGATGCAGCCTTCAGCTGAAAAAGTGATCCTAGGCCCAAAGGTAACATGGGAAAGGCTTTGGTTCATTCAGTGATGTTGTTCCTCCTTACAGACCTGTCTAGATCCTCTGATCCAGGGAAGCAATCTCTGAGCAGAAGAGTCCAGTTTTGGAGCCTCCGGTAGATTGAAATATCTCCAAGTCTATTAAATCCTGAAACCAAAATAAGCATTTTCTCCTCCTTTCATGGAACCATAACAAAGACCCCTTAGGTCAACAACTTGTCCATTTGCCTACCAATAGCAGATTGTGCTCTAGAGTATGTTCTCCGGGTCTTCATCAAACCAACTTTTAAATGTGTAAAACAATGGGAAGTTCTGCCACTTTCCTGGAAAGTCTATTTCAAAATCTTTTTCCTATGCCCTTGTCAAATACGCACCATAAATTAAAGAGACAAAGCAATTGAGGTAATATCTTTTATCAGACGAACTCTCTAATATCTTGGGACTGACACTGCTACAACTACACTGCACAGCCGTCAATTTAAGGCATGTATAAGCTCCGATGTAATATCCAGCTAAGAATTAGCCTTTTGCTTTTGCATTGCTCCAGGGACTTAAGCTACTCCACTATTCATATATTAGGAAATGTGTTTCATAGGAGAGAATGCCTGTAGTGCCACTGAAGGATGCCTTTTTAAATTCAGTACTCCTTATATAGGGCTGGCTCCTTCATTTCTCCTAGGGTTTTATATACTGCCTGTTTTAGGATTTTATATTTGCATCAATATATTATCTAAGGGTGCTGATAGGTTTCCTATGGTCCTTATCCACTCAACAAAACTCTTAGCCATCTGCTAACTGTAAGCAAGTGAGTAGTCAATACATAATTTGGATTACTCAGGTCCTTAAAGTAAGTACGTGGTTAACTGAGTTTCTGAATCTTGGCCAAAAAACCTCACTTGACTTGGAGCCTGACCCAAAGCCTATTGAGGTTAATGGGAATCGTTTCTGCTGACTTCAATGGGCTTTTGATCAGGCCCCGGGTAGGTGGATATCAACACAGAGACACATGTGCTCTGTATTCATCATCTTATCAATGAAACATACATACGTCTGTTTCTAGAACACGTCCTCCTGCCTACGGTCTGGATACTACCATTGAGAACATATTCACTCTGCTATCTCATTGGCTCCTATCTTACGTTAAGGGCCCATTGCACATCTTTTGCAGGCTAAGCTTTCTGGCATTGATTAATAAGTATTCTGCATATAGTAGTTGTTTGCCCTGTCAGCTATTTAGTATTGATTTATAATTGGCCTTCAAGGAAAAACTGGGCAGTTCCAGGTCTTCAAGATGCCAGTGAAAATAAAGCTCACGTTAGCAGTCATCAGTTTTTTTTCTGGTGCTAGGAAGGGAGGGAGGGGCAGGATTTGTGCTCTGTTCACAGAGAAACTGATCCTCAAAGTTACCTAACCACAATCCGAGCAAAGGATCGAGAAAGTGAGGGGAAGGCTAGCTCAGTGAAATACAAACAAGAAAACAAGGCAGACGTTAGACTTTCCAGCATTCTGAAAGGGCAGGTTCTTTCCACAGTCAGGGAGAAAAAAACAGATTTACTAAATAGTGTGACATAACTTGTTTGCACAGCATTTGATGACGTCTATTTTATTACCTACACTACCTCCGTGTTAGCCCCCAGAGCCTTTTCCAGAGGGCTTGGGAAGAATGCATACAGTATGGAAAAGAAATAAAAGCAGTGAGAGACTGGATGGCACAGCTGGGTGAAAGGAAAAAACCACCAGAAGCAACCTGGTTGTGTGTAAATAATACTGATCGGTGGGGGAAGAAATATGGTTCTTTCCCTTACGCTCAGTGTCATTTGCCCACTGGGTATAATTGAGACTGAGGCAGGGCAACCGCAAGCTCTGCTCCTCATTTCTAAGAGGTGCGTGATTGCTGGCACAGCGTGGTACTCCCATGAATGCCCATCTGTTTGCATACTCTGGCTTTCCAAGACCTGTTTGCAAAAAAGGGCCATCGCTAACATGGCAGAAGGAGGGCACCTCGGGGAATGCTTTTTAGCAATTCATTTCAAATCAAGGCTGGGATGAGGCATAGACACTAGAGGCCTAGAGCTGAGCCCCTGAAGTCAAGTGAGATCAGAATCATGGTGCTAATTAAAAAATGACAACAAACAGGTAACATTTTCAAAAGTCTCTCTGACTTGCCATGTCCTTTAGGCATCTAAGTCACTTGGGCTTTTGAAAATTTTACCCTCTATTCCTAAAACTCATAGAAGCAAAGGAAAATTTGAAAACACTGACCTAAAGGTAACTGATGCCTGCCTGAGTTTGCAAAGAGCCTGAAACAATAACTCCAAGAGGTGTGAACTGTCCCATACATCTTAAATCTGAAACCTGCTGTCTCACCAAGAAGGGGTGGGAACACAGCATGGAGAGTGGGATGAGGGGGAGGAGCAGATGTGTTATGTCTAAGTCCTCAGTTGCCTTAATTTTGCTCTGTTTCAAGGAATTCAAAAAAAACATCCAATAAACATTCTCACTGTCTTCTAATAAAATACTGTGTTCAACTGGAGGAGGCTGAGTGGGGGAAGGTGTGGATTTTGCTGCCCTGAGGTTCCTCTCCCTTTAGGGATACTGCTAAACCACTCACTCAGCAATGACTTATCATCCCTTGCTCATCGAGGGTGAAATGCATCTCCCCTGCATGTGGTCTGCCCAAGGTCCAGACACTATTTTCCACATAAGCTCACAAAATATAGATCTTTGGCACAGGATAGAGTTTGCCCACAAATCTTGCTCACTTTGAACAAAGATGGCAATAAACCATTAGCAATACTAGCACTGCCTGAAAATCAGAATGTTGGTCCCCGGGAGGTGGGGCTGGGGGGAAATCCCTAGATTTCAAGATTTTGTCCCAAAATTGGATGAAAAGTCAAAATCTCAGAACTGATCATTTCAACCATTTATATTGTCATGTTTCACATTTTATGTTCTATTACATAACAAACATCAAAATGATGACGTCAGAATGAAAGGGTATCATTGAAACAAAACGTTTCGATGAAATCTGTCCATTCCCACCAAATGCTTCGATTCCTTCTAACCAGCATTTTCCAAAAGCCAGCAGTCATGGTGGAACATTTTCAGCCCTCGCTATTGAATATGAGTTGTTCTGGGGCACTAACACCCTGTTCTGTCCTGCAACATTGAAGAACTCAACAGGCAAGACCAATCAACATTCACATCCAGCCCAGGCGGGATGTTGAGTAGGGTGACCAGATGTCCCAATTTTATAGGGACAGTCCCCATATTTGGGGCCTTTTCTTAAATAGATGCCTCTTACCCCCCCATCCCTGTCCTGACTTTTCACCCTTGCTATCTGGTCACCCTATGTTAGAGACACAGCATGGTCCAGTGGATAGGAAAATGAACTGGAGATCAGGAGAGCTAGGTTCTGTTTCTGGCTCCATCATTGACCTTGAGCAAATCACCTCACCATTCAGTGCCTCTCTTTTCATTGTCTAGTTAGGCTGTAAGCTCTTAGGCCAGGTCTACACGACGCGCGAAAATCGATTTTAGATACGCAATTTCAGCTACGAGAATAGCGTAGCTGAAATCGATTATCTAAAATCGATCTACTCACCCGTCTTCACCGCGCGGGATCGATGTGCGCGGCTCGCCATGTCGATTCCGGAACTCCGTTGGTTTTGGTGGAGTTCCGGAATCGATGTAAGCGCGCTCAGGGATCGATATATCGCGTCTAGATGAGACGCGATATATCGATCCCTGAGCAATCGATTGTAACGCGCCGATACGGGGCGTCGTATAGACGTGGCCTTAGAGGCAGGCACTGTCTCTCACTATATATGCATACAATACCTAGCAGAACAGAGCCTGGATCTTGGTTGGGGCCTGTAGGTGCTGCTTAGAATAAAACTAAGAATAAATAGCTGTAGTTAGAAGATGTAAAGAGGAGAGTTGTGCATGAGCATTTAAGTAACTTTAATCACACGCAGAGCAGCCAAATCTGATTCTGTATTATATTATACCTGAAATGAAATACGAGCACTCTCTTATTACCACCTATGCCGTGTGTGGGTAAAAGGTTCTAAACGCTCTGCCTCAGATTGATCAAAAACAGGCCCACCACTAAACATGGATGGAGACAGTCTAACTCCAGCTATTTATTATTCATTTTATACTAAGCTACACCTACAGGCCCCAACCAAGACTGTCATATTTGATATTTTTCTGAAAGCTGCAGCTCCTGGACACAAGTCATTACCTCAGAATCTCAGTGTTTTTATTTTTTTCCCTAAGTGCGTTTCTAGCCGCCATGGTTCAAAATGGTTGGAATTTTTGTTTTGTGGGAAGTTTTGTGGAAATCTATACAATTTTGCGAAAAATCGACATTTTCTGATGGAAAACTGTTTTGATAATTTTCCGTCCAGTTTTACTTATGGTTGCAGAGAAAAGCTTGAAAACATGCCCCCTAGTGTAACCTAAAGGCTCTGAAATCATGAGGCAAATAAAAAGAACCCAACCGAGACAGGATATTAAACTAACTGGAACCCAGCTCTGATCCATTATGGTATTTCCTGTGTTCCCGAAAGGAATGAGATGGAAAGAACCCAGCCTGATGAGCTGATGTATTTGCAAGGCTGGCAGTGAAGAGAACACAGCTAAGCTCTCCAGGGCTGGCGTTGTCTTTTTGAGATGTGTTTGCGTAGCGCCTAGCTCCACGTGTTCCTGATCTCAACCCCTAGGCACAGCTGCAATGCAAAATATTAAAACCAATGAGCACATACTATCTGGAACTGCTGAGAAACAAAGCAAATACAGAGACACAAAGTTACTTTCCAGACTAAACCCACCCTTCAGAGCTTCGAAACGTCGGCGTTGCCTTTTTTGTTGCTCTTCTCACCCAGAGCATCGGTGAGCAGGAAGGGAGTTGAACAAGTCTTCGAACCAATATAAATATTAAATCTCACTAAAAGTAAAACAAAAGGGAAGCTACTGAATCTTGCTGCAAGGGGAAAAACAGGGAGGGGATTCTTCCGATGAGAGGTGAAAACAAGAGCACATGGGGTGACGTCCTGTTTAAAATAATACCATCACTCCAAGTTGTGTTTGTTACAGGAGAGCGGAGTCTATGCCTTCAGTTCAGCCAGCAGAGTGTAACCTGGGCTGGGAGAACCAGTTTGGATAAGTAAAGATCAAAACCTTTGTCCCCATACTGGAACCAGCCCAAACCAAGCATTAGAAATGAATGTCCCAAGAATGAAGAGCTCCCAGGACGACCCTTGCTGAAGAAATATTTGTTGCAAGTGTTTCTTTGCTGGCAGGGAAAGAAGCACACCCATAGATTGCCCCTAATGGAGGTGGGCTTCACCCAGAAGGAAAAGGCCCTTGTCTGAGGAAGTTCAGGGAGTGGGGGGTGCACTTGTGCTTCCTGATGGGGGCGGGGGAAGAGAAAGCCAAATTCTTTTCTACATCAATGTGAGCAGCAGGAGAGGAGCTTCCTCTGCAGTTTCACCAACTCTCCTGAATCTCACAATATTTGGTGTTTTTCTTAAAGCAGCAATTGTTTAAATCAGGACTTTGTAGGAGAATCTCCACTTTTTTGAAAAAAAAAAAAGTAAATGTCTAGCCCTTGCTGTTGCAAAGAAAAGCTTGAAAGTATGAAGCGAGAGCAACCCAATGGTCAGAGATCAAATAAAAAAACCCATCTTAATTTTTTTTAAATCTCAGGATTGCTAATCCAAGATCATGATCTATGTGTGTGGGGGGGAATCTGACTCACAATCTTTCAGTGCTTGGGGCTGGCACTTCTGTACCCTTTTCCAGTAATAAACAGATGCTGTTCTGTTGTTTACTGGGCTTGTGCCTGTGTCGTTATTCGGAGGACACTGCCTGCTTGTGATGATCCACCCAAGAGAGAGCACGATAATAATAATATTATTCAACATAATAATATTCAACACTACCCTGGCCACTTTCAGAAGCAACTCCAAGCCCAGGTCTTCCCAACTGATGCAAATGTTGCTCTCATACTTATGGTAAAATTACAGGTATTCGATCACTCTTATTGATACCCCAAGAGTCGTATCACGTGTCTAGTTACCAGGGTGATGGGCATAACACCGTTGTTTGCAATAACAAATTAAGTAAATAAAGAACAATGAATAATTATACCTTAGCTGCAGGAAACCTCCCCACCCCCTACCTTCATTTATCTGAACTCCGAACTCGTGCATTATTTTCTTTTCATCAACACGGCCTCAGCTTACCTTACCTGCCATACTTGGCATGAAACCTTCTATCAAATGCACAAAATAAACAGTAATAATAATGTGGCTTTAGCTTTCCCTCCTTGCTGACAGTCTGTCTTTGAAGTTCATGTGGCTTATTTGGTTTCCAAGAGAAGATTTACACCTCAGCTGAACAGAATTGTTTGAAAACAAGACCAAACCTGACGTGTTTTTTTTTCCTAAGATTTTTTCTTATCAAGAAGAAGAAAATGATTTTGCTGGTTTCTCGCAGGCAAGGGTCACTTCAGTGTGGCTGTTTGACAGTCCCTATAATTAACTTCTCAGAGTCAGATACATGGATTTTGTAATTCTCTGAGGACGTAGCGCACTGGCCCTTTAAAAGACAACCATGTCCTTCTCCTGTAACGCCATCTAGTGTTGGACAGGAAAGATACACTTCGGGTTTAGGCACTGAATTGGGTCTCAGGAGATATCAGGGTTCAGTTTCTAGCTCTGCCGCTCCACTTTGGGCCTCAGTTCCTCATCTCTAATATGGGGATAAAAATCCTTCCTTCATCTGTCATGTCTCTTTAGACTGTAAACTCTCTGGGGCAGAGACTGTCTCTTGTTATTTTTCTGTACTGCACCTAGCACAATGGGGCCCTGAGCTCAGCTAGCGCCTCTAGGAGCTATCATGATAATAGCAATGGAGAGGATCAGAGAGTGCTGTGAGACAGCAGGGAGAGTCTGGAGCTGGCTGCCCCTTCTGTGTGCTTCTTCTGTCTAGCCTGAGACCCTCCTGACCTCCAAAGACTATGAGAAAGTCTTCTTAGGCAGTGGTTGGACCTGATGACATGTTCCATGCCCGAAATTTGGGAGACTAATAATCGGATGGCCAAGAAATCTGATAAATGAGGAGGTTAATGGGAGTCTTTCTATATAGACTTCCATAGAAATTGGATCAGGCCCAGTGTTTATCTTATTTGGGGTTGTCACCTGCTTCTCGCAAGTTGGTGGAACAAAATAGACCCTGGTGTCTAATTTGCGTTTTTCTCAGGGGGTGAGCTAGGTACAGAATCGCAGAATCATAGGGCAGGAAGGAACCTTGAGAAGCTATTAAATCCAGCACTCTGTGCTGAGGCAGGACCAAGTAAACTTAGACCATCCCCGACAGGTGTTTGTCCAACTTGGTTTTAAATGCTTCCAATAATAAAGACTCCATAACCTCCCATGGAAGCCTTTTCCAAAGCTTAGCTACTTCTATAGTTAGAACGGTTTTTTCCTAATATCTAACCTACATCTTCCTTGCTGCAGATTAAACCCAATACTTCTTGTCCTATCTTCAGTGGACATAGAAAACAACTGATCACAGTCTTCTTTATAATAGGCCTTACAATACTGGAAGACTGTTGGTTGCCCCTCGTCTTCTTTTCTTAAGGCTAAACATGACCACTTTTTTCAACCTTTTCTCATAGATCAGGTTTTCCAAACCTTTTATCATTTTTGTTGCTCTCCTCTGGATTCTTTCAAATCTGTCTACTTCCTTCCTAAATTGTGGCACCCAGAATTGGACACAGTACTCCAAGTAGGGCCTCATAATCCAGACAAGACAGACCAAGGACATATTGTAGATGGGGATCTACAATTTTAAAACTTAAAAAAAAATTAGACCAGATTTACAGCTGCTTAAAAAAACACAAGAAGAAAATGTTATGGAAAATTCTCTCAATTTTTTTTCTGGATATCAAAATATGAGCAAAAAACTTGACCAGCTCTGGTTGGTAGCTAGCTTGTTAATTACGATGGGGTCAAACCTAAACTTCAAATGCGATGGATTTTTATGTAAAGCTACTTACAAATACCAGCACTGACATTCGTTGTTGCAGAAGATGCTCTCATGAGGGCACATTCAACTCTATTAAGGGCACTTGCCTCACCTTCCAAACACCAGCGTAGATCTGATTCCAAGCATTTGAAACCGGAACACACTGGAGTAGAGGGTACCTGTAGGAGAAGCTTCGAGTCTGGAGGAGGGAAATCTTTGGTGGAAGCTCCATGCACAGCAAACCTGAGGCATCAGACTTCCATAAACGGCCCAAGCACATATTAACAAAAAAGCCAGATCATGCGTGCCTGGAATCTGTTGGCAAACAGGTCAGAAATGTAGATGTTGTCCTAATCTAACCTCCACCCACTAGTAATGTAGTGCCAGTTTGCTGCTGACTGTCCTCCACCCACTGGGGCTGGTCACTTGGGGAATCCAGAGATGACAATGTGAACACTGTGTTTTACTCTACATTTGCCCTTCTTGCTGTGGGGGGGGGGGGAAGGGGAAATCACACAAAGGGCATTTCCAACCAAAAGGGAGTTGTCATCCCCCAACTCCAGAACTAGCTGAAATGCTTGGAAATAAGCTATGTGGAACCAGCACTAACCAATAGAACCTCAGGCACCATAAGATGTGGTCCTGTCACTTCTTACTAGCTAAACAGCCTTTGGCTTGATGTCTGCTAGGAGGGAAGCCTTGCCAGGAAGAGCCTATTATCTTTCCTCTGATATTTAGATTGTAAGCTCTTTGGGGCAGGTACTATGAAAAGTACCTAGGACAATGGGGCCTCAACCTCTCACTGGGGCCTCTTAGTAGTAGTAGTTTTGTGGTGACACTAATAAAACACACGGCCCTTCAGGGAGTGATGGAGATTCAACAGGAGACACGCTTTGCTCTACGCCAGTTCCCCAGCATGGTGCTATCTTTTAGGGATGAGATGGAAAACTGAGGCAGGTAGTCATCAAGGATCTGGAGGGCAGTGGGCAGTTCCAGGGGGTGGAAGGAAAGGTGCTGAAAACAGGATTCCATGCTATTACACAGGGAATCTTTCCAGGACATTGCACATACCAAAATGGAGCCATCGTGAATTAGTCAAACATTTTCCACCAGTGGGAAGTTTGGTTTTCAACTAAATGGCGTTTTTCAAGAACGGAGTCTGTTTTTGCAGCAAATTTTGATTTTTCAGAAAAATTATGAACACCTGGAAAGCCAAATTATTTTAATTTAGATATGTCACCATGGTGCCTCAAGGAAGCTGTAGTTTGAGTGTCTCATGTCCCCGTTCTCCTCTATGGGCTGGGCTTTCCAGCCAAATTTTCTCTCTCATGATGATGAAGGGATTCCCCTGACGCACCAAGATGGACAGTGTGGTGCATCATGGGAGATGTAGTCATCGGAGATGCAAGGAGCCCAGTCTGCAGAGAATAGGATCATTAGGCACACAAACTACAATTCCCATGAGGCACCACAGCTCATATCCAAATTGAAAGAGTTTGGTTTAAAGTTTTTCATAAAAAAAATTAAATTATCGATAGAAGAAAAACTTCATTTTCCAATCAGCTCTGGGAGCTAGCATGACCATCCGATCCATTCTGATAAGATCACCCATCCCCAAGCCTTTTCTGCAACCAAATCTTTACAAAGGTCTAGGAAATTCCAAAACTTCAGAAATAAAATGTTATTTAGTTTCCATTCTTGCAGCCTGAAGCCATAACTGGAAGTGGAATTAAAAAAGTTTCTTCCTTCACATGACTAAAAACTCAGCTTTCCCCCACACTAAGTGCTTACCCAGTCCCGGGATATTAGAGAGACAAGGTGGGTGAGGTAATATCTTTTATTGGACCAACTTCTGTTGAAGGGCTCTGTGTAAACTTGAAAGCTGGTCTCTCTCACCAACAGAGTTGGCCCAATAAAAAATATTACCTCACCCACCTTCTCTCTCTCTCTAAGATCAGTACCAAAAAACTGTTCACTCTTTCCTTTCACATATTCTCTATATCCAGCATTCCCATTTAGCCCAATGTCCACATTAGCACTCCTTTCTGGACCACCCAATTCCAGTCAATCCACCCTCATCTTCCAAACCAAACCAGATGCTATAAAGAGGCTGTGCAATGTCACCCCAAAGTCAAACAATGTGGACATTTCTCCCCTGTTGATACTATGCTATTTATGTTGCATGGAAGGACTTTTCTTCTAACCCTGTAAACCACCCTCACTTCCCCAATGACACAATAAATAAGGATAGTAATAAAGCTTTGAAATCAAAGGAGAGAGGAATCACAAGGCTTCTAAATCAACTTTGAAGACCCAGACGTGTTCAGAAGGGCTCCAGGGCTGACCTCTCCCCACCACACCCTCTATTTTCCTTCTGCGCTTCATCTGTCAGACCTCCCAGGACACCTCTGCAATTCTGCTGGCAGTGACATGGCTTGGAAGAGAAGGGTCCTGTTTTGATGAGATTAATCCTCAGGTGCTTCTCTTTTAAGTAGTGGGAGTGGTGAGGGACAGTTCACAACACGTGTTTCTGTAATTTACACCTCAGAAGATCACACTGACCAGGGAAGCGGACAAGACAACAACCTAAAATGTTGCCAGAGCAGAAACATCATTCTCCTGCTTTCGCAAAAATCCTCAGGGAGCGAACAGAAGTTTGGGAGATGATTAAAGACTGGAAAAAGATGGCTTAGTGGACAAGGCCTCAGCAAACCTGGGCTTCAATTCTGTCTCTGCTCCTGCCCTGTTATGTGGCCTTGGGCAAGTCTGTACCTCTGTCTTCTCTATTTAGGTTGCAGGCTTGGCAGAAGAGGGACTTTTGCTCCTAGCTCCCAGCACAATGGGGCCCTGATCATGTTTGGAGCCTCTAGGTGCTACCGTATAGAAATAATTAGAGACTTGCCTGAGCCCAGAGATCTAGATCTGGAACTGCACTCACTCACCATCCAAAGCCCATGGAGGTCTTTGACTTCAATAGCTGTTAAATCATGCCCTGGGCTTTAGATTCTTACAGTGAAAGCTGTCATCCACAAAAGTCAGATTGGATCCTGATATGGGTTCCACAAACCCCCTTAAACCTGTGGCTGTGGAGATCTGGTGTACATGGGCTGGGGAGAAGGCTGCTGTAGACTAGAGAAAGAAACCCTGTAGCCAGGATAAGACGATACCACCCCGTTCTGTACTCTTCCAACAGCCGCCTCTCCAGTTGTCCAGCTCTGAAGGCAGCACAGAAGCGAGGGTGGCAATACCATGACCCCTCCCTCCCCCCCAAATTACCTCATGACCCCCTTGCAACTTCCTTTTGGGTCAGGACCCTCAATTAGAGAAATGCTGGTCCCCCTGTAAAATCTATATAGTATAGGGTAAAAGCAAACAAAAAACCAGATTTCATGAGGGGATACCAGATTTCCACAGTCCATGATGCGCTTTTCATGGCCGTGAATTTGGTAGGGCCCTAGCAATGGATAATTAGCAAGGCGGATTCCTCCAGACATATCAGGACCTCCGATGGCACTGTGCCTTCTGAAGGAGTTCTGTTAATCTGTTTGCGCCGACGCGGTGTGCATGTTTCATTGTAAGGAGCGACCACAACCGCAGTTTTGCTCTTGTTCTTATTCCAATGGATTGTTGGCTCGGTTGGAATCAAGACCTTTCTGTTTTTAATATTTAGTGAGAGTTGCATGTTGATTTTTTGGTAATTGGTATATGTACCTGTGTGGTGGAGGGGAGGGCATAAACTAGTACAGACACAAAGAAGTAGGGGGAGATCAAATCAGTTTGAGAACCACAGTCGTAGAATCATAGAATCTCAAGGTTGGAAGGGACTTCAGGAGGTATCTAGACCAACCCGCTGCTCAAAGCCAGACCAATCCCCAACTAAATCATCTCAGCCAGGGCATCTTCAAGCCGGGCCTTAAAAACCTCTAAGGAAGGAGATTCCACCACCTTCCTCGGTAACCCATTCCAGTGCTTCACCACACTCCTAGTGAAAAAGTTTTTCCTAATATCCAACCTAAACCTCCCCCACTTGAGACCATTGCTCCTTGTTCTGTCATCTGCTACCACTGAGAGCAGTCTAGATCCATCCTCTTTGGAACCCCCTTTCAGGTAGCTGAAAGCAGCTATCAAATCCCCCCCCATTCTCCTCTTCTGCAGACTAACAATCCCAGTTCCCTCAGCCTCTCCTCATAAGTCATGTGCTCCAGCCCCCAATCATTTTTGTTGCCCTCCGCTGGACTCTTTTCAATTTTTCCACATCCTTCTTGTAGTGTGGGGCCCAAAACTGGACACAATACTCCAGATGAGGCCTCACCAGTGCCGAATAGAGGGGAATGATCATGTCCTCCTAGAAGGCTGCATGGGTAAGAGCGTGTGATGCACCAATGCCAAGACACTGCATTTTAAGTGTCACTTCCAAGTTATATGGGGCTCCACTTTGTTCTCAGAAGATCTGCCACCCTCCACATTAGAGCTCAGTAAAGCCTAAGGGAGGTGGGCTGGGCCTTGGATTTTAATTATTTTATTTTGAGAGAGAGAGAGAGAGAGAGAGAGAGAGAGAGACTGACTGACTGACTAATTCTGTATTTTTTTTTAAATCCCAAATTTTTACAATATGTGTTCTAGCTTCGACTCCTTCCGTTGCTGGAACAGCTGTCAAAACGCGGCTGTATCCGAGGCTACTGCGGCTTTACGACTCACATTAGCAGCTCTTTAAGGGTCTGGCAGAGACTGACTGTGAGGTTTCAGCCTGCAATTTCTCATTACCCAACTGGCAGGAAGTGTAACATAAGGTCAGAAGGGAAGCACCGAAGGTATGTGGCAGGTCTGGGGGGAGGCAGCCCAGAACTAGCCCCATGGGGTCCTAGCTCGGATCGCACCACCTACACCCTTCCCTTCGGAAGGCTGGCCAAACGCCCTCCAGCCACAGCTTGTGCTTCAGTTCCTCAGGACCCTATCACAGCTTCCCCTGGGCCTTCACTTTGTCCTCTTGCTTGGTCAGCCCACTGCACCACAATGCTCTGTTCATTTCTGTCTCTGTGCTCCCGCTGATGCCATGCCTGTGCCCAAATTAGTCTCCTTGACCTGTGTGGCATGCCACCTTGCCCTCAACAATCACTGCTTCCAGTCAGCCTCCTTCCAGTGCCAAGCTCCTGCCACACACACACCCTGGCATGTCCCACAGTCCCTAACTCCAGTGCCTAGCTCCTGAAAAAAACAGAACCCAAGAGGGTCTAACGAGATGAATACATAATGAGCAGTGAAGCTCAGGACCCTCCCATGAAATCCACACCGCATTTGGCATCAGCCTACACTGTGCCAAGTCTAATTTGGGGCTGGTGCAGACAATGGAAAGCCCCAATGTAACTGCATCAGTGTCTGCTCTCCAGGGCCACCAAGCACTGGGAGCCAATGGAGGAAGCAGGGAGCTTCCTTTTTCCTTCCTCAGTTCCCTGCATGGAGCCTGGCAGTGGGTAGGGAAGGGAGAAGAGGTACTGAGATCATAAATGCAACACCCTCTTTCCAGGCACACGGCCCATTGGCATGTGATGTGGTCTCTGGATACTCTCAGGGCCTCTGACATCTGTGCCCCAGTTCCTGGCCATTCCTTCACAGTAAAGGGGAGACACATTTGGGGCCCTTCACTAACCAGGACTGTCCACACCTCCTTTGATGAGAGGAATCTATCACTCATCCTAAAAACATGCACCAGGTCCACCAATACCAGAGAAACCATTGATCATCCAAGAGCTCCCAGAATCCACGGGTCATTATGTGCCACTGTGTTCCACCTCCAGAGCTCTTGCATGGTATTCATATCTATACGAAGCCACTGGGAGAGCTGGTCAGGTTGAAGAGCCAGCAAAGACAACACCCCACTCTACATCTGACATAAAACAGAGCCATCTCCCAGCTCTCTGAATGCCTAGCTGAGACCAACATCTGGATGGAAGGCAGCTGGCTGCAGCTGAAATCCAGGCAGGACTGATGCTGGCAAGAAGAGGGAAGTGTTTCCAAGGATTTGCCATCTTGCCCTTGGAGACATCTGCCCTCAGATTGCTAACTCAGTCCACAGTTTTGAGGGTCTTCCTTGCTATCCCAAATCCTACTGGATGCCCACATAGCCATGGTGGCAAAAAAAACACAACAACCCACTTTCATCTTTGACTAGCCAGATGGGTATCCCCTCCAGCTGTTGGACTCCAGCCTGGTTACTATGATCCATTCATATGAACTCCAGGCTGCACTACTGCAACTCATCATCATCCATGTGCCCTGGAAAACAGTGCAGCTGGTGCACCGCACAGCAAGTCCTTCTGCTGAGCAAGAAAGATCACCATGAGTCCATCCACTCAGGGCTCTGGTCTCTGCCCTGCTCTCCTTGAACTACAGAGTCCAGTTCGAGGTCTCAGCCCTGATATTCAAAACCCTCCATGAAACTAACTGGAGCCATTTGAGTAATAGCCTCTTGCTCTGCAACCCTGGCCTCTGACAATAGCTACATGCCACCAAAACCACGGAATGGTCAATTAGCAAGGGAGTGCAGGACACAGATCTTTCACCAGAGCCTGAGCTAGACTACAGGAATCCTTAGCACATGAAACAAGAATGACTGTGGGCCTAAACCACCTTCAGAAGGAAGGCAAGAACCTCATTTCAGCATAGCTTTCCCTCAGTAAAGAGTCCTCATGCACTCAGACACACAAACACACCCTCTCCCACACAAACTAGAAACATCCAAGCTAGTCCTACTATTTCTCTAGCAGCCAGGTGCATAGCTTCTACAGAGATGGAGGGGGAAAAAAAAGACTAAATTGTTCAGGACTCCCTTACACAGAACCAGCCGGAGCTTAGAAGTCAGGAAGTCTTATCTCAATGCTGTTGCTGTTTCTGTTCACGAAGGAAGTGCAGGGAAAGATGACTGGGCCCCAGCCCGTTAATTAATAACTTGTTATTGACCAATTACTGAACAGGGCTGGCCTTCGCTAACAATCCAATGGATCGCATTGCCAGCCTGGTTTGAAAGAAATGGAAAGTGTGGCTCCATGTGGCTTGTGGGCTAAATGGAATGTTGACCATCTTTCACTGTAGAACCTCCCGTGATATTGCGAGTCACTGTAACAAGGCTCAGAGGAAGGCACCACTAGTGCTAAAGATGGACCAGAGTCAGTTTTGGAATAGCACCAAAGGTGAAATTCACTCCTGTGCAGAGAACAGCAGTCACATTGGTCATGAGACCCAATGCACCAAGGACTGAATCAGGGACCTCTAGAGCAAAGGCACAAGCTGCTACAGCTGGAGATAAAGACCGAGGCTCCATGCCTAGGGGCTGGAACAGCTCATCCCCTTGGTGGTTCGGCGCAGAGGTGGGCCTGTAACCCACACTCAGGGGGTTAGGGCAGCCAGAGGTCCAACCGTCGATCCTTCAACCCTCCAGGGTGAACTGGTGCACAGGGTGTATTTCATCCCCACTGCTTAAATTAGGAAACCATTATCAGGAAAGAGAGTGCAAGATGCATATGAGGCAGTTACCAAGGGAAAACACTAAGATTTTTCCTCCATCCTCCAAGTTACTTTCTACTAAGAATGGCAGGAGAGGTGGCATGAAAGTACTTCCGAGGTTTGCCATAGCGAATAATGGGAGCTGAACAGGTCTGGAGAAAACGGAAAAAAAACCCAAAAAAAAAACCCAAGACACCTCCTCACCCCACCAGCACTCTTGCAGCATCCCTCCCATTAGAGAAGAGATGGAGCTTACTTCTAAAGACAAAAGGGGATCCTTTCTTGAGGCTGCTAGATACACAGGGTATGCCTACGCTACATTGTAAACCTAGCTCAGTGTTCAGGTTTGCCAAGTCCATACTAGAGCGTCCACACTGCATTGGTAACGTGGGTTTACAGTTGCTGGACCCGGATCTCACAGCCATGTAAACACATCCATACTGTATTACACAGACCTTCTGACTCAGATCTGAGGCTTGCCCTGCATCCACACTGCAAAATGACAGGGCTTGTACTTGAGGGCTCTGAGTCTGTTCCTCTCCCAGTAGAGCGTTAGGACCTGAGTCCTGAGTGAGATCAATGTGTGTGGACAGAAGGGGAGCAAGGGCTCAAACCTGAATCAGGCCTGGACTTAGTGTGCAGTGTAAACATACCCTCAGGCCCTATGGTTCTCTCCAGCTCCTAGATGAACACTACCAGTGCTGCCTAGAGTCACAGCACATGGTCTCTCAAAGCTCTGGCCTGGATTAGGAACTCACTGAAGATGTGCTGGCCCAACTCACAGCAACCATGAGTAGGAACTGAATCAAGGTCAAGGTGTCAGTCTTTATCTTCAAGGCACTGACTGGCCTGGACCCAGGATAGCCTAATGCTCTGGGATGAAGAACATGGTCAACAACTTTATTCTTAAGGTAAAATGGAACCATCTACAATAAAGGTAAAAGCTTGTCTGTGCAGGAGACTGAGCTTTCTCGGGGGTTGGAACAAATTTCCCCAGGAATGAAGGGCCATCACACACCTCACTATCTTCCATTTCAAATGTAAGGCACATTTCAGCAACCTGTCTTCTCCAATATAAACACAGAACTGTGTGCAAGTTTGTTATTTCTTTGTTCGTTTTTAAAGAAAAAACCTAGCAAAACAAACCAATCCACTGCACACACAATTCTTCCTTCGGAGAAAGAATAAAAGAAACACGTAACAGATGCTAGTCACATCACTTAAGGCAATACTGGAAGGCATTCAGATACTACTGTGATAAGTGCAGGATAAGAACCTCTTCAGAATAGAAGAGAACAAATTGGTGCTTGAAGACAGAGAAGCTTCACTAACATGCTAGAAGCGTCTCCATGGACCAGCAGTGACTCAGGTAACACAGTTTAAGAATGTCATAAACAGATAGCTAAGGGTTAATGTTTCTTTTACCTGTAAAGGGTTAACAAAGGGAACCAAACACCTGACCAGAGGACCAATCAGGAAACCGGATTTTTCAAAGCTCAGGGAGGGAATTTTTGGTGTGTGTGTTCCTTTGTCTGTTATCTCTGTGCTTCTCTCGGCTTCTGCGAGTGATCTCTCTGTCTCCAGGTTTTAAAATCTTCTGGTTTCCGCAGTTGTAGTACAGGTATAAGACAATATAGGTTTTTATATTGTTTTTGTTTTACATGTCGTATGTTGCTGATGTTTAAATTGTATTTCTTTTTGGAATTAGGCTGTTTATTCATTTTGTTTTCTTTTAAGCCAATGACCCTGTATATTGTCACCTTGATATAAGAGATCTTTTTATGTCTTTTTCTTTTCCTTTTTATATAAAGCTTCTTTTAAAAATGTTGTTTTCTTTTCTAGTTGATGTCAAGGAGATAGAATCTTGGCCAGATACTTGTCTCTCTTCAGGGAGAAGACTGGGAGGGGAAAAAGAGGACTGGGGAAGGTGAATTGTCCTCTCTGTTGTAATTCAAGGAGTTTAAGTACAGTAATCTTCCGGTAACCTGAGAGGCGGAAGACTGGGGAGGAGCGTAAAGAGGGGAGGGAGTGGGTTATTTCCCTTGTAGTGAGACTCAGGCCAAAGGAAGCTCTGATCTAACCTGTTTCTGAGATGGACATGCACCGCAGATGCCAGATAGTGGTAATTTTACCAGATTTAATCGGTTCTGGTCACTGTCCAGTCCTTACAGTGTCTTGCTGGTAACATTAAAAAAAAGTTCTATCAGCCTTGCCAGATGGAGCCACAAGTAGCGTAGGGTTTACATAGTCCAATCCCATGTAGTTGTTGTTGAAACATACTACATAGCATCATGATGCTCTAATTCGTTTATGTAGAAATACTGAGACCCATGGCATTAGATGCATAGACTCTAGGACTGGAATGGGGACTCGAGAGTATCGATCCAGGTCCCCTGCCCTCATGGCAGGACAAATACTGTCTAGACCACCTTGATAGGACATTTATCTAACCTACTCTTAAATATCTCCAGAGATGGAGATTCCACAACCTCCCTAGGCAATTTATTCCAGTGTTTAACTACCCTGACAGTTAGGAACTTTTTCCTAATGTCCAACCTAAACCTCCCTTGCTGCATCGTAGGTTCAAATGTCATTAGGGTCAACTGCATCCTTCAATCTCTTTGCGGGTGCATTAGAATTCAAAAATGACCTTGATAAATTGGAGAATTGGTCTGAAATCAACAAGATGAAATTCAATAAAGGCAAGTGAAAAGTACTTCACTTAGGATGGGGAAAAAAAAATCAAATGCACAGCTGCAAAACCAGGAACAAGTGGCTTGGTGGTAATTCCACTTATGAGGATCTGGGGGTTATAAATTGAGAGGGTCACAAATTGAATATGAGCCAATAATGTGATGTAGTTGCAAAAAAGGCTAATATGATTCTGGGGTGTATTAATAGGAGTGTTGCATGTTAGACATAAGAGGTAGCTATCCAACTCTACTCAGCCCTGGTGAGGTCTCAGTTGGAGTAAGGTTCCAGAATTGGACACCAACACTTCAGGAAAGAGGTGGACAAATTGGAGACAAGCCAGAGGACAGCAACAAATCTGATAAAAGATTTTGAAAACCTGACCTGAGGAAAGGTTAAAAAATGGGCCTATTTAGTCTTGAGAAAAGAAGACTATAGGGAGACCTGATAATGGTCTTCAAAAATGTTAAGGACTTTTATAAAGAGGACTGTAATCAACTGTTCTCCATGTCCACTGAAGGTAGAACAAGAGGATTCTCTGCAGCTTGAGATCTTCAAACCATGATTTGAGGGCTTCAGTAACTCAGACATAGGTTAGGGGTTTGTTACAGGAGTGGGTGGGTGAGATTCTGTGGCCTGCATTGTGCAGGAGGTCAGACTAGATGATCATAATGGTCCTTTCTGACCTTAAAGTCTATGAGTCTATAAGAAGTGATGGGTTTAATCTGCAGCAAGGGAGATGTAGGACAGACATTAAGAAAAACTTTCTATCAGGATAGTAAAGCTCTGGAACAGGCTTCCAAGGGAGGTTGTGGAATCCCCATCATTGGAGGTTTTTAAGAACAGGCTGGTCTAGATTTACCCAATCCTGCCTTTGCATAGAGGGCTGGATTTGATGACTTCTCAAGGTCCCTCCCAGCCCTACATTTCTAGGATTTTGTCCCCCCATGGGAACTGCTGGGTGCTGGAGACGTTTTGTGGTCACCTAACATTTATATTGCAGTAGCACCTAGGGGCCAACCAGATTGGACCCCTCCCCTGTGCTGGGTGCTGTACAGAGTAAACAACAGCTCCTGCCTCAGGGAACTTCACCTGCTGAGAGACTAGATACAACTGATGGATGGCGCACAGGCAGGCTGGGATGAGAGAGACGAGCTAACACAAACAATAGGATGTGCTGCAATTCTTAGCCAAGCAGGAGCTGCAATCACAGCTCATCAGCTGCCTAGATGATACCTTTTGATTATCTGACCTTTATGGAGGTGCCCACCTGAGAGCTGAGCTCTTTAAAAAAAAAAAAAATTAAAAAAAAAAAAGACATCTAGCCCAAAATGAGGATGCTGAGCACATGAGAAACCTCTCCCCTTCCTTTAGAAATTTGTGTGGTGTCCAGTTTTGTATCTGCTAATTAAAAAAATCCTAGAGTGATGGCTTTTACAGAATCCAGTGAGGTTTTTCAGGCTGGAAGAAGCAGGATCCCACCTGAGCACCTGTAGCACTCCCCCCCTCCACCCCGCAGGTGGCCCTGCCCCCAGCACTCACAGTACCCCCCAGACTGCCACCCTCAACATCTGCACTACCACCCCAGCACCTGCAGTTCCCCTCCCCACCATAAGCACCTGCAGCATTCCCAAGTTTTAGTCAGGGGTATATAGTACAAGTCATGGACAGGTCACAGGCCATGAATTTATGTTTTTCCCATGACCTGCCCCAAGACTTATTAAAAATACCTGTGACTAAAACATAGCCTTAGAAATCAGTTATGAAAGTTAAAAAAACGTGGCTTAAAGCACCAGCACCTCTTTCATCACAAACGAAGCCCTGCACACCACAGGTCTGAAAGGAAAATGGCATTTGGAGAAAAATCCTGGGCGAGAACCTGAATTCTTTTCAAAAGCGCTTTTCAAAATGTACAGAGTCCACATGCCTTCTGAGGGCGTGTCACGTCTACACTGCAGTTAGATGCATGCAGGCAGCCCATGTCAGCTGATGCAGGCTTGGGCTACAAGACTATAAAATTGGGGTGCAGGCTCAAACTGGAGCTGAAGCTCTAGGTCACTATGAGCGAGGGAGGGATAGCTCAGTGGTTTGAGCATTGGCCTGCTAAACCCAGGGTTGTGAGTTCAATCTTTGGAGGGGGCCATTTAGGGATCTGGGGCAAAAAATCTGTCTGGGGATTAGTCCTGCTTTGAGCAGGGGGTTGGACTAGATGACCTCCTGTGGTCCCTTCCAACCCTGGCATTCTATGATTCTGGTCTCCAGCCCAAGCCCAAATGTCTACACTGCAATGTCACAGTCCTGTAGCCCAGTGGTTCTCAGGCCTTCCAGGAAGTACATCAACTCATTTAGATATTTGGCTAGTTTTACAACAGACTACACAAAAATCACTAGCAAAGTCAGAACAAACTAAAATTTCATACAGACAGTGACTTGTTTATACTGCTCTATACACTGAAATGAAAGTACAATATTAATATGCCAATTGATTTTTATAGCTATATGGTAAAATGAGAAAGGAAGCAATTTCAGTAAGCACGTGCTGGGATACTTTTGTATTTTATGTCTGATTTTATTAGCAAATAGTTAAGTGAGGTGAAACTTCTGGATACGCAAGACAAATCAGACTCCTGGAAGGGTGACAGTCTGCAGAAGAAAAAAAAAGAGTAAGGGGGGAATTTGATAGCCTTCAACTACCTGAAAGGGGTTCCAAAGAGGATGGATCTAGACTATTCTCAGTGGTGGCAGATGACAGAACAATGAGCAATGGTCTCAAGTTGCAGTGGGGGAGGTTTAGGTTGGATATTAGGAAACACTATTTCACTAGGAGGGTGGTGAAGCACTGGAATGGGTTCCGTAGGGAGGTGGAGGAATCTCCTTCCTTAGAGGTTTAAGGCCCAGCTTGACAAAGCCCTGGCTGGGATGATTTAGTTAGGGTTGGTCCTGCTTTGAGCAGGGGGTTGGACTAGATGACCTCCTGAGGTCTCTTATAACCTTGATATTCTACAATTTATGACTGTGGTTCATACCACCAAAACTAGTATCTCCATTTTAACACCCCATAGCAACCAGTTCACCAGGTGGCATTGTGCTGGAAAGTACCATGAATACAGTCATCCTTCATGCACCTATGAGTCTCAGAACCATTAAAGGTTGAGATCCTCCTCTTGAAGGCCTAAATCCCATTGGGGTGGAAAATTCAGAAGTCGGTATTTAGTGCCAGGCTAGCTTTAGAAGTCTGGTTGAGGAACCCCACAAATAGACAAATACGTAAGGGGAAAGTGGTCATCAGCCATCAGATAATCTGCAAACACAGCAGCAGGATGAGTTACAAGTTCTTTTCCTCGCCTTAATGGGATCAGCTTTTAAAGTCCTTCTCCATTCAGTCGGTCTTGAAGCAGTTCCCTGTAAGTTCTGCAGCTAATCAAATCCTTTTGTATGCCATCTATCCATCTAGTTTTGAATCTTCCAACCCTTCTCAAATTTAAAAGTGGAGGGTAACAACCTGTTTCCAAAATACTCTTCCAAACTCCTTTTCACATGCCCAAACCATCTAAACCCAAATTCCCTCAGGTTCTACAATTGGTACTTCTGTCAACATTTCTTTCATTGTAAACATTTTTATTTCCACTCGATCCCAGAGCTGCTCTTATCTCTTCCTCAGTACCCTGCATTCAGGCCTGCACTCTTGTATGATTCTATCTACAGTCTTGTAGATCTTACTTTTCAGCTGGATAGGCATTCTCCTACAACAGATCACTGCTTGCTTCTCTCCATTTAATCCACAACTTTTCTGTTCTGCTTGCAAGTTCTTGCTTGAGCTCCAGTTTGCCCTGTACTATTGAACCAAGGTACTTTAACTTCTGTACCTTTGGTAGTGGCCAGCCCTCCAGACTTACTCTCATGATCTTCCTGCAAGTTATCATTGAATCCATAGATCATATATACTCTTATTTCTGCTGACTTTTATGCCATTTGTTTCAATTATGCACCTCCATCTCTCTAAATAAAAATGAGGGATTGTTGTGCATTCTTCACTTGGCTGAGGGATTTAGAGCAAGACAAAAGCAAATATGAGAGGGAACCATCTCAGGTGAGGGCTTGGATGGGACTGTATGGAGTATGTGCCTGTATGAGTCTTTGCTGTATTTTAACTTTTGGTAAGATGCATAGGAGATAAACAGAAGTCCAAGCAGATGTGCAAAGCTAATATCACCCAAGGGTCCAACCCTGCACAACCTTAACTCTCAGGGGTTAGCTCAAATGGGTGGGAGGACAGAATTAAACCTTAATGGACCCTTATGTCTTCTGATGTCCTAGGGGAGGGGCATCCAGCCTGTGGCCCTTGACATTATAAATTGTTACCTTTGAGGGCTACCGGATTAAAAAAGTGCTTCCTGAGCCATGCTCCGATTTTTAAACTAAAATGTTTTGCTCAGCCCCATCATTCCAGAAAGGGAGTAGGGCCTTCTAAACTTCATCTCACCCCTCCAGCCCTAAGAGCAGCTTGGACATGAGCTGGGAGCACCACGTAACTACTGCCCCTTCCTTGATATGGCTTTTCAACAGCTCCTCCTGATGGCCATCCATTGCATGGCAAGGGCAGCCTGAAATGAGTGGGAAACAGGACAGAATCTGCCCCCAAAGGATGGGTTGTGGCCACTTGACCTCTTTTGAAAGGCTCCGACATCACTGCATCAGCAGAGATGATATCAGACACCAGCCAGCCCAGGCAAAGAAAGGGGAACAGATGTCATGTATAATTTAAAATACATTTATTGTTTCATTTGTTCTGGCTTGTTATACAAAGATGTTAAATAACTTAAATACATTCTCAACAGTCACTCAGAATCAGATTTTATACCTACAAGCTGTACATATGAGGTAGAGAAAAATAACTTAGGCTCCCATAAGACATTAAAAAAACTCAAAGAAAATACTAATCCTTCATATGTTAGTGTTCAGTCCCCCATCTCCCTTGCAAAAGGAAATGCCATTCTCAAGTGCACAAAACAAATCCTAGACTCCACATTCAGACCTCACAGGGAACCGTAGCAAAATGGGAAGTGGAGGAGGGAGGGTCATGTGCAGCGTATGAAAAGGCTAGTTCGGGTTGGGTTCATTTATATTAAAAAAGACAGGAGAGCTGGCAAGGCTGGGATAAACCTAACAGGCAACCCAGCTTCCTCTTCATACCTCTTTGCAAATTCTAAGTGCATTTCTCCAACTCCTTGAGACTAAGTGCTTCTACACTCATTACTGAACGGAGGCCAGCCCAGCATAACCCTACAAATACAGGATGCGCAACGGGAGAGCGGGTCGTGGTAAGAAAGTGACTTTTCAAAGCTTGGCTCTCGGGAAACATTGAGCTGTGTGCATTTGAACACAGAGGGTGGGGGAATGCATTTAAACTGTATTTCCATGTATTGCATTAACTTAGGTTTTTCACTTAAACTGTAGAGAAAGAATGATCCCTTTAAAATAAGAGCTAGCATAAAATGGCACCCAAGTTAGGTGCTGTCTACATTTCTATTCTACTCTTCTCTACAAGCTTTGGAGCTATACAACTTCCCATCCAAGATACTCTTTCAGCTTTAACCTTTAGCGTTAGGCTGAGAAGCGACTGGAGGTCCAAGTGTTCCGTATTATGGACCCTTTTCCCTCTAGGGAGCTGGTCCAAATCTAGCCCCACGTTGTACTCTAAATCCAGTCACCAATTCAGCGATCTGGTAACCTACATGGAAGTAAATTACTGTCTCAGCCCAGGTCCTCATAGACAGATGCCTACAGGCTCAATCCTGCAAGGTGCCGAGCATCCTCCACCTCACACTGACATCAAGAGGAGAGGAAGGCACTCAGCACCTCACAGGTGAAGCCCATTTTACAAAGCCACCCACCATGCATAGGCCAAGGACTGAATGGGTGAGGGAAACAAGAGACTTGCTGCATTAGCTATGTAGTTGCTGGAGATGAACAAGCAGGGAAAGAAGCTAGCAATGGCATTGCCGGGCTGCAGCTGTTCTGTGGGCTACTGAAAGGCCTCAACTCTCCTGGGAACATTTCACAAAAACTACAAAGTAGTGTTTGCAAGTGACCAATACCCTCTAAATGCTCCCTTCCAAGCGATGGCCTTTAGACATCATCTTTTCCCTCATCAAGCTTGTACTCTGATACTTGGCAAAAAGGTGGAGAAATGGCTAATGCCCGTGGCAAAAGTGGAGCAAATGAAAATAAATTTGCAGGCCATCACTCTCCTGGTATTTCCTTACAGGAAGGAGTGTAGATGGCCCGCTGAGGACATACTAGGTGTTAAGTCTCCCTCATCCATGTTCCTTTCCAAAGGAGCTGACTATGGTAAGTCATGGCTTTTGACAACAGGTCCCTGACTCTATCCTTTGCCTCCAAGGAGGACTGCCAAGCAGCCTTAGCTGCAATGGACAATTCCAGCCTCACATGCATGCAGCAACTACTGAACTGAAGTTGGTGAGAGGGGTGTATGTTGGAGGCCAGAATTGGGTCCTGCACGTTTAAACCCTTCCATGGCTTCGCATTCTCCCCCCGCCCCACCCCAACTGCTTTCATAATAGCCACCACTGCTGCTCCAACTGAAAAAAAAGAGTCGCAGGCAAAAGCCTCATTCATTTCAGGGACAGTGGTATTGGCCCTGAAATCATTATATTCCACCCGCTACAGCACAGATCTTAGAAGTTCAGTTGACAAATTTTAGGTGTGGGCATCTGTAAACTTCTGCTTCCCTCCACCTCCTATCAGAAATGCTCGTTTCAGTTTGAGGGAAGGAACAGATGAACAAACATGGTCATCACCTTAAGGTAAATACTACTCTGTTTGCCAAGGTAAGGCCTCTGAAGTCGGAAGAGAACAGTATTGTAACATTTAGGATTTGTTTTGTACTTCACATCCAATATATGGAAGTCAGTCGCAGAGTTCAGAAGCTTGTTAAAGAGATGATGGGTGCAACAATTATTTGTGTGGGATTTTTTATTTTTAGTAGAAAAATCTAAGATAAAACAGCAAACCTTTTCAGTTTGCCTGGTTTACAAAAATATTTATCTTTCTGACAGCTAAATGCACAGCTCAAAAAAATATTTTTCCATCAGCTAACTTCTCTATGATAAAAAATTAAAATAAAGTTATATAAATAATGGTTGCACCCTTCCATTACCTTCCATGTCTTGCTGGATCAGATAAGGAGAACCAGCCCTTAAACACTGGAAGGGGGAAGGGAAGAGGAAAGCAGAAAGCTGCCCATACACACCTTGCCGTCCCTTTCCAGTTATATCTGCTGCAAGGGTCCATTTTAGCAAGAAAAAAGCTTAAACTTTGCTTTCCTTTTAAAATGGCACCATGGCAGAGACAGGGTCCAATTCCGCTCTCATACTAGTTTTATAGAATGAGTCATTGCAATGGAGTTACACTGGCATTGGCATAAGTGACAGCAAAACCAGCCCTTATGGAAAAGTAGAACTTAATATGGATGAAGCCAATAGATTCTCTAGAGGTTACTCTAAAAACCTTATCTTTATGTCCTATATAGGTGTTTTTTTTGGGCTTCCCTATAGAGCAGCAGGGATATAAAATTCTCTGACAAGTTCCATAAGATCATTTAAAAAAAAAACCTACAGAGAAGGGTCAGGAACTATTAATTATCTTTAGAGTTCAGAGGAATTTCTGTAAAGACACTACTGCATCCATCCTAATTAAGTTCTATAGGATCTTCCCATAAGGGAGAGACCTAATCCCCCGCCGCCCCCACACCCCCGAATCCATTTGTTTTCCAAAAATAAGGCAAACATTGGAAAACCCTGGAATTTTAAAAAAAACCACCACAAGTGTGTATGTTATACCTCCTTAGGTCAAAAAGGCAAGTTCTCCTGATTTCAGGGTGTTAGTATATTTTATACACTGCCTATACATTTAATGCATGTGCCTCGCTACTATTTTAGTTATTTATAGTTTTGCTTAACCACAGGAGAATAAACCTTACTATTTACAATATATAACAGGAAAGTAATATATCCAAATTAACATAAATACAATTTGTTTTTAAATACTTACAGAAAGCATCCAGGCTTCAGTGCGTGAATTATAATACACAGAAGAGCTCTTTCACTCAGTAGTTCATTCACTCTTTGCCTTTTACCTCTCGGTGATCGTTTAGTTTGCCTTATTGCCCCAGCCTCTCTCTCCCCCCATTGTCAAACACATTGCTTGGAAATCTACGCCATGTGCAAGCTACCCCCAAACACAACCCCCAAACACGGTGTCAATTCCACACCCTCTCCATACATATAGGGCCTCATTGTCCTCTGGCATTGATGAAAGCATGGTGTTACCCCCGACAGGTCAATGCAGATGATGGATACACAGGTTAAAAAGGAGGGGAAAAAATCAGGCCTCAGTTACAAAAAATAAATGAAATCCAGCATGTAACTGTCCCGCTTTTTAAGATTGTAGATAGGGGTCTGGACCCAGCAGCTCAGATCTAAAATTTCTCAAGTTTAGGGTATGTTTGGATGTGGGTTTAAGCCCCTTTGGAAAAAAAGTAATATGAAAAAATTACTGCAATGAGTTTGAATCTGAGAGAGAGAGAGAGAGATTGGACATAATACCACATTGAAACCACAAGGTCCTTCTGAAAGGCTTTACAATAAATAAATGTTCATTCAATATTTATATATAGTTATGCATATATATCCACACTGAATATGTTTCTGTTCAGTCTATTTAAAAAAACCACCAGGTAAACTGCTTGTGTGCGACTTTCGAACTGGTGCATCTGGCAGAAGCTGCAGAATCCTCCTTATACCTTGCATTCAATGCGTCGATGTGCATTTGCTATGCAGAGTCACCAGAAATGACAGGTGGTGCCCCAGAACTGTCTCCCCCCCTCCACACCACCCTCCCCAGTGCACCCAATCTCCAGAAGTGTACAAAAAAAAAGCACTACTATGTTTTGCTTTGCAGGATTGTAAAGCTATTTTTTTTAAAAAAAGGGAAAAAAACAAAACAAAAAAAACTTTCCCTCCCACACTCTTCCCCACCCCACCACTCACCCACCCAGAAGAAAGTATGCCAACAGGCCAGGCTGGACTGCAGTTATCTATTGATTAGGAAAAGAGATCCTCTCCCAGTAGATGCACATGAACAGCTTAAATATTAGTGGCTACTATTTGAGAAGATGCTCCAATGATAGTCCCTCTTGGAAGGTCATATGGCTCGTTATGCAACCAACCATCTACTTTTCCTTGAAAAACAAGAAATTTTTTTTGCCAGTCAGCCTTCTTCCCTTGAAAGCCAGATATGAGTTACAAACTAGTGACAATCACTACTAGTGCTGGACAAAGACTGCTACCTCCCCTCCCCCCGCCCCAAAAAGCCCTCCACTCTCCAGTGTTTCCTTAAAGCTTTGTTAAGGCATTTGCCAGCCGCGTCTGATCTCAGCAGTGTTATATGACCAAAGAACATTGCCACATCAAGTACTACATTGTAAATATCCTCTTTAAAAAAAAAAATGGCGGTTGTCATTAGTTCACAGCATTGGAGCTCTCTGCCATTGCATTTGGCTTTTCTTTCTCTGTCCACCCTTGGGTAGAACCATATGTTGACTAGGCATTTGGAATCCCATGGTTTGTTACCTTTAAAAATATGGTTCTCAATCTAGTGGTTAAAAAAAGCTTAAGGTCATAGGGTCTACATTTAGCTTATGCCATGTTCTAGAATAAATGGAATGCTGACTAGTAAAATAAAATCTTTTCCTCTAAAAAGGTCCGATCCAGTCCAGAACAGCTGCTATTCAACATGAGCATCAAGTCAGCCTCGCCTTCCAAGAGGCAACGGAATTGATATGGTCATATGCCAACTCATGGTACAGTCATATGCCATATCAAAAAAAAAAAGATACACATTTGAATTCAGCCTAGATAAGGCTAAAGAGCCCTCGTTTGGGTTTTTGAAGCAGCTGCCACAGGGTGATTCTAATCAACAAGAGATGAAAGAAATTAACCCTATACAAAACAAAAAGTGAAAGGTCTTCTAGTGGTTTTATTTAAGACAGTGATCACGCTAAAAAAAACCTGCATCTGACGAACATGTGAAGATGAGTGTCCAATCAGGCTGAAGGGGGGCAGGGGTGTCTTTGAACTCTTCCTAATCTTTGTTGTCTGCAGCATGGCAAGCTGGAGGGACCCCCAACATTGCTGAAGCAATGTCCATGGATCCAAAAAAATACAAACAAACAAAAAAAAAAAAAAACCACACTAATTTTTGAGGGTAGCCCTTTGTCAGAGCTTTTTAGGCTAGATCTGCAGAAATTCCACTAGAGGAACAATTGGTGCTCTATGCTTAACCCACCCCCTATCTTTAGGGAGCCACAAAGTTTCAAGGCAAAAAGATCCTAAGTCAGTTTCTCTCATTCATTTGCTTGGCTGTCTGGACAGTCAGGATTGGTGAAATAATCAAAACCTCATGAGAAGTGAGTGATCTATCAAGCTGATGGGTTCATGGATGGCTTTGGTGAGGGTCTACTGGTACCTAACCCCAATGTGACAGGCACTTATTTCCACACGATTGGACCTCATGGTTAAAATTCAGTCTACAGAAAAAAAACAAAACAAAAAAAGCAACACAGCTGGGTCACCTGTACCCTACAAAGTGCTTATGTCTCAACATAGCTTTCAGATCCTAGAATGTCAGTCAAACCCTGTTTGTCTCCATGTGTAGTTCTCAGATCATAATCTCCCACCACCAAGGATCTCCATTAGACAGAGCATGCATTAGTCTTTGCAGGTATAAACTTCTTCTCTTTGAGTACACTGCTTGCACTCTACGTAGCAGCACCAGCGAACCTGGCACTGGCACGGCCGTGTGACCACCCTGCTCTGTGTGTTGTGACCTCGGCCGCAGCAAATGCTCTCGCAGTTCTTGTCCTTGTAACATTTCCTTCCTGAAGTCCCAGGCGAATACCTGCTCATCAGGCAGAAACTAGGGGAATCGTCAATGTAGACAAGATCTGTAGTCCTTGGGATTTGATCGCTGTGGCCAGGGGCGGATTTCTTGGGTGGCGAGATGTCCCCTTCCCCTGTGGCTTCATTCGTGGTGCTGCCCACTTTGAGTGACGTCTCATATTTCTGCTTCAGCTGCTTGCCGATCTCATGGAACGGAGAGAGCTGCCGCCAACAGGTTCGGACAGTGCAGGATCCGGACACACCATGGCACTTACAAGTAGTCTCCACACCAGCTTTGATGACCTGCAATTAGAAGAACAAAGCCTAAGAGAGGCACTTATGGGAGTAAGAGAAATTTAACCACAGAGCAAACAGTCTACCCTGTGAGATCAGGAAATCAAGGCAATGCAGAAACTGATCTCCTGGCTGGAGCAGGAACGTGGGGTGTGTACAGTTCTTTTCCTGGCTCTCTCTCACTGATTTTAGCCAAGTCATTTAACTTCTGTATCTCAGTTTCCCTGGCCTCCCCAGGGGAGTTGCAATGAATATCTGAAGTGGTTAGCGTTCCTGTGGTACTAACCTGGAGTTTATTGTTACCCATTATATTTGCACAAGTAGATTTTTGAAGCTGGGATGAATCAGGAGTTGTATATTGCAGTGGAATCATTCCTGTGTTGACGGTTAATATAATGTTCACCTTGCTTATTGTTACCATTCGCCCTTCTGGGGTAAGTTACCAGAAGCTACCAATGGCTAAGCAAAAAAAGTATTTAAGACTCTTCATTTGGGTGGGTTAAATGTAATCCTTTGTTACAAGTCTTAGATTCGTACCTTAGTAGCCCTCTGTTGGGTCGGAGTTCAGTTTTTCTACAGTGGTGGTCCACGGACCACCAGTGGTTTGCACATCACTCAATGGTCACATTGTGCAGGCTTTCCTCCAATTCCAGTAACTACATTGCATTAGAGACAGCTAAAAACACTCTCTACCATCTAATCACAGGCAGATAAGCAATCATGAATAGAGGGGGAGCACCTACAGGAGTTGAGGGCTACACTTCAAAAGAGTTTGAGCCTATAGTGCCAATTTCAGATGTGTCACTTACAGTAAATTTAGTGCGACAATGCCCATTTTGAGACAGACAGCCCAAATAGGCAGCATCTGGGAACACCAGAGAAGCAGCTCACTAGGTTTCAGACCATACTACACACTGTCCTACTGGTAGGCACGAGGTTCTGGAGGGATTTAAGACCTAGTGCAATGTCCTGTTCTCAGGAGGAGCATACGGAGAATGAGTTACTGTGTTTTGAAGCATGAGATGTAAAATCTGTAGCCCTCTCATTACGCTCCATGCTGAGGCCACTCAAAACTTCACGACTGGAATTCTGCCTCTGCCACAACCTTCCTACTCCAGAAGCATAGGGTCCTCATCACTTGAGTGCACAGAACCCGCATTAGCAGGCAGCACCTATGGAAACACAGCTGAGCAGTTCAGACTTCAGTGAGCAGACGCCAATAGTATACAGACACCTGTCAGGTGAATGCGTCAAAGAACACCTTTGCATACAACTAACGTCAGAGGGTTCCTTTCAGTTCATGATCCTATTTTAGAGGTCGACAGCTCATCCAAAGAGCTGCCAAAACTTACAGCAAGAGGTCATGAGTGCATATGTTCTCACAAAGTATCACTGCTTACAGACCAAGTGCAGGCTTAATGAACCATGCCGTAATTTGCTATGAAACTGCAGGACGCCCCTTTGTTCTTGCCTCTCGAAAAGGAGAGGTTCAGGTGGGAAAGGATGGAATACATTCGTCTATGTGAACACAATGATCTCACTGTCAGCCACAGAGCTGGGTGAATAACTGATTTTTTGGTTCACTGGCAGTTAAAGTTTGCTTCAAGTCAAGCAGAAACCAAAAACTGGGGGGAAGGAAGCAAAGGGCTAGATTCACAGGGGATGGCCCCCATCCTCATACCCAAGATCCCAGTGGTTAAGGCATTCACCTGGGATGCAAGACCCAATTTGAATCCCCACTCTGTAGTCAGAATTCGAAACTGTTAACCACTGGGCTGGATTGTGGAAAGGACTAAAATGAACCATTTCAAGTTTTCTGAACCTGCCCCCTTTCCCGAAGGGATTTTCCAAAAGAGACACCAATTGGCAAAATGTTTTGGTCAACCTAAATCAGCAATTTTCAGTGCAAAAAAGATTTCACCCAGCTCTAGTCAGCACATGGGGCTAATAATTCCCATAGCCAATGCTACAGGCAAGGACCATGTTGTTAAAAACCTAGAACCTTTAGAAGCAATTCTGCATGTGTCACCAGGCTCTATGTCGTTACCTGTGCAGGGTCAGAGTCCCTCCCAATTATACAACATATGGTACTCCACAGACCTCAATGGTGTTCTCAAAATCCAGTTGTGTAAGAGGCCTATGGGTCCAAGCCTCAGTTTGAGTGATCCCAAATAGCAGGAACTATGAGGGAGTCGAGTAGGGTAAGAACAAAGGCCTTGCCTTTAATCCAGAAGCCAGTGGCTTCATATAAGAGACATATTAATGGAGACAGCTACTTGTTCACTATGCACATTGCGGTCATGTGGAAAGAGCCATTGTGATGAGAACCTCCATTCCTATCCCATAGCACAGAGAGGCCCACTTCAGATCTCAGTGGGATGCAGGATACACAGGGCGTATACCAGAGGTTCTCAGGACAAATTTTTTGGTGGCCTCATAGTGCAGCCACCAACTCTGCCTGGTGGTCACTCCCTCTTTTTCTCCTAAAAAGATTTAATTAGCTTTAGGGAAAAAACAAACAAGTATGCACATCAAAATCATTGTATTTTAATTTACTGCTCGCCAGTAAGTCTGCTTTGAGAAGTGATATTAGCAAACATACAAATATCACTTCTCAAAGCAGACTTATTCAGCCCTGGCAAGTCTGGGGACAAATTAAGCCCTGGGGGAGGGCCAGGGGAGATGGGGTGGGGGAGTTAGCGAGAGCTGGAGCCCGAAGCCCTGAGGCCAGAGCCCAAAGCCCTGCAGCCAGAGCCCAAAGCCAGAGCCCGCTGTCCTGCCGCTCCTGAGCGGAAGCCCAAAGCCTGAACCCCACTGCCCCTAGGAAAGTAGGGGACTCACTAGCTGCCTGCTCCACCAGCACTGTGCCTCAGGTGACTCCAGGGGAGCAGGGGCAATCCCTCCTGGCAGACCCAGCAATCAACACTAAGGCAGAAAAGCGGGGGGGAGAGGGGAGGAGGAGAAAGAGGAAACTACTTTGCCCTCCCAATCACAGCCTCAGCTGTGGCCAGAAGAAAAGCCACTGGTGGCCGCATTAGACAAACACTGGCCTATATGGTGTTTGGCCTCCACTCCACAGTAGAACCACAGTTTAAGCTCTTCTGGCCCTTCCAGGGGTAGGATCTGACCCAGAGCATGATGGCAAGTGAGGCCAACAATCAAAGGTCACTAGTTTGCAAAGGGTCTATGACTGAGTGGCAGAGCCATGAGCCTGCCATGCAGGTCTGCTGAAGACTTCAGTGCACCAGTGACTTGCCTTGCCTCTTTTGTCCTCCCTTTCATCTCCCACTCCCCTCCAGGGCATGCTAGTTGGGCAAATCTTGGCGCCTCGTCCCACATAGTGGGTTAGAGTGAGCCTATACAATCTTGTGACCAAAAGGTCAGGATCATCACCATAATTATCCCCATTGTAGAGATGGGGAAACTGGGGCAGAGACATGAGATTACTTATCCAAGTCGCTCAGCGGGCCATTGGCAGAGCCAGGAACAACCCAGGTCTCCTCAGTTGGAGTCCACTGCTCTACCCAGTGGGTCACAACCCTTGGGGAGAAGGGGAAACCAACTGCTTTTGAAAGAGGCCACAATTGCATGATTTCAATCCCCACAAAGGAGGGACAGTTCCACCTGAGTCCTTCAAACTTAAAGTTGGGGGTGGGAAGGAGAAGGAGGGTTAGATTTAGTTGGGAATTGGTCCTGCTTTGAGCAGGGAGTTGGACTAGATGACCTCCTGAGGTCCCTTCCAACCCTGAGATTCTATGATTCTAGACGCCCTGCAAATTGAAACCAAAATGGACACCTTTGTATAGGGGGTTTCGTGTCAGATTCTTCCCTTGTTTAAGCCTACTGACTTCCGTAGGGATGCAACAGTAGCATTTGGCCTGGAGGAAAGTTTTTTGGTTTTTTTCTTTACTCTAGTGTCCCAATCTTCCACCATCACGTTCTGTTGCTGCAGAACGGCAGAGGTCAGAGAACGGAGACATCGGATGCAGAATATGATTTCTAAGCAGGGCTGGGAGGGAGCAGAAAGACAAAGACAGTTTGGATCTATTTCCAAGGTGTATGCACGCCTGTTAAACTAGGGTGTTCTTCCTGTTACAGCTTTAATTTGTACATGGGTTGTTCTTACTTCCTGCATGTCAAAATAATTCAGAGCTCAGTAGGAGTAGGGGTTGGGCAATGGAAGGAATGTGTTTTCATTGGAGATGGAGTTGGGGGGGGGGAAGATGGCAAGATGCAGGTGCTGCTGCATGAGTGGCCTGGTTTAACGGAGGAAGCCAGGAGGCAGCTGGTGCTAGGTGAACGCAAGGAGAGAAGAATAAGGGCCAAGTTCTCAGCTGGAACAAAGTGCCATCGCTCCACTGACTGATTTATACAAGCGGAGGATTTGGGCCAATATGAAGGCATTATTTACTAAACTGTCCCAGAGAGACTTCCTGTTACTGGAGCCCATTCACCTTAGAAAGGGCTCACTAACCTGCTCCTCCACCCATCCTTCTCCACAGAGGGGCTGAGCCCTGCAACTTCTTTGTGGCTGCTGGGAAAGCCAAGTGGGCACCTTAATTGGACAGTCGTGGGCAGCCTGTACTTTTCATAGTTTGTAATATTATATTTTTATAGTTCTAGTTCTGCCCCCACACCCCAGAGGGCAATAACGCCAACACCACATTTTCCACTAGAGAGACTGTTTACCCTAAACGGACAAGCTATAACCATCCCTTAAAATAGCAAAGCAAAACAGTCTGTTTTATAAGCTCCCTCCCGTGAAGGTACCACTGCAAAGCACTCTTCCTTTGGGCCATCTGGCTTTATTCAGTATCTTGAAATCCACCTTCACATCCCCCTCCCACCCATTATGGTGTCAGCCTACGTTCCGGTCCCACAACAGCAGATGACTGGCTCAAATCCATTTCCCCGACCAACAGGTTCTTAGTTACTTGGCAGCATGAATCCCAAGCACCACATGCAAATTTGCAATAGGTCATGGACTTGGGAGCTGGGGCCTGGCCCAATCCTGATATTACAGTCATTTTTAGAAAGATGCTCTGCATCATACGGCCTTAAGTAAACCCCAGCCAACGGTCACACTTCATTCCTGTGACAGCCAAGATCTTCTCAAATGCAATCCAATAATACACAGTAGCATTCAAACAAGCGACAGGTTACAGAGAGTGATGTGTTACTGCTTACAGTGCTCAGCTGGGCCAGCTTGGTTAGAAGCTGTTACATGCTATGTGCCAAACTGTCTAGCCAACTCTGCAAGAAATCCCACAATGTTAGACAAGAGCACACAGAACACATTTCAAAACACTAAGAGACCCTATGCTTACTCTTCTGCAGTCACAAACTGGTTCTCCCCCGCACCCCACTCCACCAGTGAAAACTGAAACAAGTTCTTATGCCTGACTTCATGCCCAGACCACCAGAGTGCCGGGCAAAGCCAACAAGAGAGACTTCATAAGGTCCACACTGCAGTCACTTCGTGCTCCTGGATCAAACTCCTGAGGCTGCTGGTTCTCCTCCTCGCTCCTACAACCCACTCCCTAGTGCTCCGGCAAGCTACCCAGTGTATGAAACGATTACCTCCGGCAGCACCTCACTGTTGACTCGGCTGGTGCCTAGGATCTTGTATAAAAAGGTGGCCATGCCAGCTGTATTTAGAGCCATTTCAAAAATGCTTGTTATGACACTCTGTCCATCCTGTCTGATACTGCAAATTTGACCACCTTGGCTCATCTGCCAGCGGCACTTGAGGAAATGCAAGACTCCAGGGTGCCCCCTAGAGGACAGACAAGTGCATAGTACTGCTCACAGGCTGCAAGCCTTCACTGCAGTGCCCAAAGGTGGGAGGAGATTTATTATGTCTGGGTGAGGTTTTTTGTTTGATGGGGGTGGGGGCTGTTGGAGAAGGAACATGGCCGTTTATGAGCCATAAGTCTTAAAACCACCAGACAAACCTGGCAACACTGTCCTGATCTCCCTGCCAGCTCCACGGTTACCCACAGCCAGAACTACTCAGCCCTGGCACAGGGTAGAAGTGAGCATCAAGTTTCCACTCCCCTGCTTTTAACGAGCACACCAGTTCCTCTGTTCCAGAACGGTGCATTTACACTGCCGGGGCATAAACAGGGACACATACTGAGCTCCCCATAAAAACTCCTCTTCTGGGGCTTGTGAAGACTCAAGAATCTTACAAGGTGGCTACAGTGAAAATCCTAGTGAGCTTCCTCCCGCAGCCACCCTCCTTCACTGCCATCAGTCACAATTCAGCTGCTCATGGAAGCCTTCTATGGAAAACCATTGTTTAGAGGTCTCACCACACCACGAGAGGTGGCCAGGAGAGAGAATCTGCTGGTGGACAGGTCTGTGTGGTGCTGGAGAATGCTTCATATATACTAGCTAGTCGAGCGGAAGCCCTGAGTCACCCACTTTGCCCCCATCCCGCACACAGACTTACTCTGATCTTGCATCTATCACTGGGGTCCTTTTACATCAGAAATATTTCAGCTGTGACACTACGGTGATGCAAGTTCACACAGCAGGTCAGAGCAAAACCAGGAACAGAAGCCCAGCCGCTCTATGCCCAGGCCTTTGCTTGACCCATTTGACCATGCTGCCTTCAACACCACTGGATTTACTTGTTTGGTGGGGTTCAGGGGAGAAGAGACAAAAAGAAGTTTAATAGAGCTTTATCTCCTTCCTCTAAATCAGAGATAGTCACAGTTGGAGATAGGACACTAGGCAGGGCAGAGGTGGCAAAGCATTCTCGCTCTCTCTCTCCAGATCTCGGCTGGCTGGTTCTTGCCCACATGCTCAGGGTCTAATTGATCACCTTATGTGGGATCAGGGAGAAATTTTCTCCCAGCTCAGACTGGAGCGGCCCTGGGACTTTTGCCTTCCTCTGCAGCGTATGGTTGCAGGTCACTTGCCTGTATCAACTCGGCATCTCACTTAATCCCCTTTAAGGACGCACGGGAAGCTGATTAGGGTACAACACTTCAAGAATTTAGAGCATCTCTGTTGCTCTGTGAACAGAGCAAAGCCAAACTGATTAGCTAGCACTGGAGGACCCCACTTCCAACATACTCGGGGAGAGGGATCACAGCAGAGCATCACTATGCAGTGCAGCAGCATAATCCTTCCCCACAACAGCAGCAACTGTAGCCTGTGCTTGGTAGCCAGCTAACGCCCAGTCTAAAAAATTAAATAAATCAGTTTGGGACACTCTACAAACACTCTCAGTTTTAGCCAAAACAGTGAGCGCAGATCCCCATTCACTCCCCACTGGGCAATCAACCATTCAATGGTTTTAAGCCAGTTCCTGGAATTGTCTAAACTCAGGAGCTAGACACAGTCATGGGAATTCATAGACAGTTATATTCTTCGAACCCACCCTGCAGCTCCCTTAACTCAGATCAATAACCTGCTCCTCACTTTTTTCCAGGTGCAGATTCAGACTTGTGTTCAGAGCAGGAAAAGGAAAATCCAAGTGGTATATGCTAACAGTACAGAACCTCCCCTTAGATGGTCGTTCTAGAAATAACTGCATACGTTCCCCCCTCCCTTTTTTTTTAAAAAAAAATCCAAACACATTCAATTTGAGACTTATAAGAACGTAATCCAGCTTTAAAGCTGTGTTTTGCAGGGAAAGTTTAGCTTCAAGATTCTTCCTGGTTTGGTTAACTTTTGTAAGCACTTCTGAAGAGGAAAAGCGCTATGTAAGAGCTAAGTACTTTTCCTGATGGGATAACTTGGAAAGAATTCCAGTGGCAAGTTCATTTACAGGCCTTCCTTTTCAGAATGTTTTTTGCAACGCAAATCTGAACTTGGAAAAAGAAAATGTGTGCTTGTATCTTTCTGCCTGCAGTTGCCTTGCTAGCAGTTTGATTTGTAGGTATAGGTCAGGTAATTAACCCTCCAGATGCCAGTATTTTGCATGAGCGATTTGTTGTGGATGGAAGAATGCAGGTACAATTTCCAGCCATATGTACCCCTAAAGAATTGGATATGCAATATGCTCGTGTCTTATGCCTTGACTTGTTGAAAGGAGGGATCATTACATATCCTTGTGTGTGTTTACCATTAGAAGCCCTGCCTGACAGCTCTGGAGATGAAATCTCCTTGTCTGCAAGGAATAGAGACAGGTAGAAACAGGAAGGATTATGCAGCGATCTGGGTTGTAGGAGCCCTGGTTCAAGTCCCTGCTCTATCAGACGTCCTATGTGACCTTGGATATGTCACTTAGTCTCTCCGCCTCAGTTATCTTACAGATGGGGACATTAGCACTTCGCCCCCTCAAAATGCAGTCTGATCAGATAGATGCTCAGTGATTGGGGCCAGGGACAGTACCCCATAGAAGGACAGGCTAGACTTCCACTGCATGCCTGATATGGAGAGGGCACCTCCAGGGGCAGGAAAGCTGACCAGCCCAACCATTCAGTCCTAGAGCTCCCTTCTGATACTGACCCAATTCCTCTTTTTTGGCAGTTACAATGGGGCCCAAACAGACCCTTCATACTGAAAGCCAAAGCACAGCTATCCTTAGTTGTTACCAGCTGGGGTCTGATGAACCCTGTGGGCCTCAAGTGGAAATGGTGACCTGCTGCTAAAGCTGCTTCTTCTAGTACAGCAGTCCCCCAAACTTTTCATGGTCATGCACCCCCACCCTTACACTGATTGTGTACCCGCCAGGAACAGGGCCACAGCTCTTTGGGGTGGGCCTGCATGGACACGGGTAACTGGGCCAAGGCTGGGACCACAAATGGGCTGGTCTGGGGTCAGGAACCGAACCGTGGCCAGGGGCTGAGGCCAGGAGCAGAACTGTGGCTGGGTGATGCTCCTGTCCTGATCTCTTGCTGCCCACCCCACCCCCCTTCATGTTCCTTCCATGCCTCCTAGGGGATATGCCCCACAGTTTGTGAGCCACTGCTCTGGTAGGATTCTCCCACTCATTCCTGCCCTTACAAACATGAGCTGGTGTGGGGGGAAGTGATGCAAAGACCTGAAATAAGCTGGATCCATTTTATAGCCTTACAGTGGCTGGCTTGGGAAACAAGCCTTTAGTAGTCTTATATAATCTCACTAGGTCAAAATCCCTGAACGGGCCTTTCAGGTTACTCCAAAATAAATTGAGGAAAAAAAAAAACTTAAAATTACTGCATGAGGGGGAACAAGTTCTTATAGATTTATTGTCTAAAGAGACTGGTCAGGGAGAATTCACTGCTTTGCTGTTTTTTCTTCTGCCTCCTTTGCTCTCTACACTCTCATCCTCCCTGGTGGAACAGGCCTTTGAATGCACCACATTCAGAGCAGAGGCAACTGACCATCACCCACAGTCCTGCACTCCTCAGCTCCTTGGGAGGCAGGGAGAGAGGGCTGGGAACAATGGTCCTCCTCGGCTAGCTGCATCCCCTCTAATAGTGCCCCTTAGACTGGTAAGGCATGCTTGACCAAACATGCCTCAGGAAAAAGGTCAGGCCTTTGTGGGATTACAGGAATTTAGCAATGCTCCAGAGAGAGAGTTGCAAAGTCATGTTTAATGATACTTTGCTGAGAAACATGGACAAAATTTAATTAAAACATCACTTACTCAAGCCCAGTGGAACTAATTGAGTGCTCTAACATTGACTTTTCATTAATGGGTTGCAAAAGAGGGGGTGAAGAGAGTGGTGGAAGAGCGTCCAGCCTCGCTTTGTAATAGAACTGAGCGGCTTCCACTTCGCTGCCAGCCATAGAGCTTTATTGAGTTGACTTCTTTTGGCAGGGGGTGGTGGGTGGGGAGAATAGCTGAGTGAGCTCGAGTAGATTTGGCAGAGGAAGGGAAATTGCTTTTTTAATAAGTAGGCTATTCAGAGCTCATGCTTCACAATAAAAGAGGATGCTGGAGAGGTCTGAAGTCTAATTACCTCATCCTCACGCCAGACAAGCTTGCCTTTTCACTAGCAATTGAGGTCATATGGGAAGCACTTTGCAAGGCCGAACGGGCATAACCAGCTCAGTGATGAGTTCAGCATTTGCGGGAAGTTAGTCGACTCATCGAGGGTGTCAAAAAGTGAAGTCAGAACTTCTACCAAGAGACAAACTAGGATTTTTGTTTTTTTAAATGGAGTGACAGAATACCACCAGCTAGAGCTACATGGCACATTTGATAGCTTCTGTCCATGGAGAAGTTGCTCTGTTGACTGGAAGGAGGCTAGAGTTTGTTGCCAGCCCAGTTCCCTTCTGCTGTATCTTGGGGCACTCATACATTCTGCCAGGACTGGGGAGTAACGTGCGGGGTGAGAGGGGGCAATCCATGCTGCTGAGAAGTGGAGAAAGACCACCAAAAATTGTGCTTCACCTTTAACAGATTGTTCCAGTGCTGGTCCATACTGGGGGCGGGGGGAAGAGTGTCTGGGTAGGTCTATCTAAGGCAAGCTATTGGGGGAAGGAGTCTTCTTGCCCACCTCAAGCCAACCCAAAGCAGGCTCTATGGTGCACTGCACTGATGCATTTGGTCTACACTGGTTTAACTAAACTGATGCCTTTAAGCCAGGGTAACCCCTAGTGTGAACAGTTGTGGCCCAGTGTTTAGGGCCCTAGCCTAGGACTTGGAGACCGAAGTTGAATTCCTGCTCAGCCATAGACTTCCTATGTGACCCTGGGCAAGTCACTGGCTTTCCAATCTGTAAAATGGGCATAACACCTCATACAAGTGTTGTGAGGGGATAACTACATTAAAGACTGGGAGATGCTCAGATACTGCAGTAACAGATCCTACATGTACCTTAGATATTAAAAGGAAGCTTTATTGCAGTGTCTCAGGTTGGTTTGCACTAATTCAGATGAAGAGTTCCCTATTTTGAAACACAGGAGGATTCCCCCATTTAGTTAAATTGGTTTAGTTAAAAGTCAAGATGCCAACTGCTTTTCAAGCCACCCTCCCCTCACAGCTATCGATTTAGCTTTCAGTGCTAGTCCGTGGTTGGAGAATCTGGAGCACAAAAAGCCACTTCCAGTTTCTTTAGGAAGAGACAAAAAGGAGGTTGCCAAGAAATGTGACCTTGAACTGGATTGATTAACCCTTCATCCTGCTACTTTCAGAGGGGAATGTCAATAGAGAGGTTGCCAAAGCAGAAGGTTCCCATACTTCCCTCAATATGCACACCTAGCACTCCTTGTTATCCCTGGGAATTAATGTTCAGCTCTGCATACAAGTGACAAACTGGACGCACGGAAAAAAAACAAAAACAACAAAAAAAAAAAAACACCACACCACAGGTTACAGAGAACGCTCCTTATTCTACCTGAAAGAATATCTACAGCCACCACACCAGTGGGTTCAGCCACCAGGTTTTAAGCACAATTTGGCTCTTATTGTGGCCAGAACAGGGGTAGCATTGCTTCGCCAACCAGAGTGAACAAAACCAGGTCAAACACAACAGCCTCTTGTCTACATCTTTAGTTATCCCTGAATGATGGTGGGGCAAACTATCCTGGCCACGTTAAGCTACATGCTTAATTATAGAGACGTAGGGCTGGAAGGGACCTCAAGGGGCCATCTGGTCCAGCCCCTTCTGTGGGGCAGGACCAAGTAAACCTAGACAATCCCCGACAGGTTTGTCCAAACTGATCTTAAAAACCCTCCATTAATGGGGATTCCAACCCTCCCTTGGAAGCCTATTCCAGAGTTTTATAGAGAGTTTAGCCTAATAGCTAAGCTAAAATCTGCCTTGTTGTAGAAGGTGGGAAGCTTCTCACAAGAGCTCTGCAGGGATCATCTTAGTCTTGACAACAACACCGTGCAATTCTGTTCCCCCTGAGGGGAGGCGCTCATGCACCCTGGCAGTGGCCATGCTATTAACATCAAGAGATAGCCAGATGTTATCAAGTCCAGAAGATGGGAAAGGGAGACCTCCTCTGATTCCAATTTAGACCCAGCTCTAGGGAGGTGAAAGGCAAAGTGAATTAACCCAGACCATCCCTTCATTCCCCTAAGAGTTGATTTCCACATGACCCAGATCGGGCAGCTGGAAGGAGCACTCTCTCACCTTCATGCCCACAAGGTTATTGTGAAAGTCCACCCTGGCTCGCAGGTCCTTGTTGGATTTCTTCCCTAGGAACTCCTTGACAAACTTGTTGCTGTACTTGAGGTTGTCACCACAGCCTCCCCACTGCCAGGCCTCTCGGTTTTCTAGATCGGGGGCCTCGTCGCAGGTGCAGCGCTCCATGCGCCCAGCACTGCAGGCCTTGGCCATGGCGTGGGTGAGCCCGGCCGAGGAAATGGCATAAAGGAAGGCTGTCTCCTTAAAACCTAGGAAGGAAGAGAGAGGATGGTGTTAACTGTGTCCAGCAAAGCAGTCCTGCCACAAAGCATCTCCAAGGGACTGGACTGAAGGGATTAAGTCATGCCAAAAGCATTACTCCATTTATACAACATGGGGAGAAATACTGGAGCATAGAACAGAGAACAATCTCTTTCCATGGCAGAGAAATGAGGAGACAGGACAGATCAGAACTCAACCTGCAGCTCTCATCCTGTGTGGAGCTAGGGCTTTGTCTACACGTGAGAACTTTTGCTGGGGTAGCCATTCCAGCAAACCCTCCTAGTGCAGATGCAGTTTAATAGGGGCATAAAAAAAAAAGGGTGGGGGGGCCTTCTGCTGGTATAGCTCACTCCAGTTCCCTAAGAAACAAGCTATGCTGACAAAGACTTTTATACGGTATAAGCTATCTACAGTAGGGCTTATATTGGCATAAGTACGTCAGTTAAAAAACAAACAAAAAACTGCTCATACCAGCATAATAGTTAGAAATTTCTAAGTTTAGACCAGCCCTATGACTGAGTCAGAGGAAGGAGGAGGGAAAGAATTTGTGGGGGAGCATCTGTGAAGATCCCCAGCCTCCAAACCAGCAGAGGAACAAGTCAAAGCCATCATCATCATCATCATCAAGTAATCTACATACAACAAATTTGAGGTCAGCAAGAGCTTCATGGTCATGACTGTGTTGCACAGCAGAACCACTTGCAGTTAAATGGTTACAGTCGGGAATAGGAACAAGACTTTCTGCTCCAGAAGCACATGAGCTCAAGAAAACAATGAACTAGGTATATGTGAAAAGTGACAAAGAGTCCTGTGGCACCTTCTAGACTAAGGTAGTACTGGAGCATGAGTTTTCGTGGGTTATTCTTTGTTATAAATATCCAAGACACAGTTGAGCAGGGAGGACAGTGACCTACACAGTAGCCAGCCCATTACCAAAAGCACTGCCACATTTGAAAAGAAGTCTCTCGTAAGTCTTGTATGCATGCACGCCTCCCCCCGCCCACCCACCCACCCACCCACACAATGTAGAGACTATCCATTTTACAGTTAAACTGAGGCACAGATTAAGTGACCTGGCTTGAAATTACACAAGCTGATGAAGACAGAAATGGTTCCTAGGTCCCCTGCTATCAAGACAAAGCTACTAGTTCCCTGAAGCTGTAGTAGCAGGAGAAGGCTCCAGGGAGACCAGTCGGGAAGGAGGAAACTCGGGGGGTGGGGGGAAAGAAGAATGAGCCCTGGAAGGAGGGTCAACCCCAGAGGAATTGTGAGGAAAGAACGCCTGAGAAGGCAGAGTAGGAAGAAGCCCAGGGAAACAGCAGTAAGGAAGGAGACTGTAGGGGTTGGCTGCTGGTTATAGGGTCCCTGGGCTGGAACCCAGTGTAGAGTGGGCCTGTGATTCCCCTACCAGCCACTGGAAAGTTACACAGGACTGTTGGAGGTGCCCTCCATATGGTTGGTCCTGAGAAACTGATATTCTGGAAGTGGGGACCAGGCAGTGGTGAGCTGAAGCTAGTTCTCACCGGTTTGCAGGAACCGGTTGTTAAATTTAAAAGCCCTTTTTGAACCAGTTGTCCCAAAAGCTCCAGCAGCTCCCTGCCCTTCCCCCAGCCCCAGCTCACCTCACTCTGCCTCCTCCCCCAAACGCTCCCCTGGCTTCTCCTCGTCCTCATCCCCCTCCCCGGCTTCCCGTGAATCAGCTAGTCGCACGAGAAGCCGAGTAGGGATGAGAAGGAAGCAGTAGCTTCCCGCAGGTGAGCTGGAGCTGGGGCTGGGGCACGAAGACGACTCGAGGCACTACACGGCTCCGACCTGGCCCCCAACCCCAATCCCAGGCCCCGGCCAGCCAAACGCCCTGGGCCCCCGGGCCCTGCTCCAGCCCCAGCTGGGTGGCGCAGCTCTGGCACTGGCTGGCCAAACGCCCCGGCTCTGCCTGAGCGGCTCCAATCCCGGCTGAGCGGCCCAGCCCAGCCCTGGCTGAGCAGCTCAGGCCCGGCCCCCAGGCAGCACGGTAAGGGGGCAGGGAGCAGGTGTTGGATAGAAGGCAGGGAAGCAGATTAGTGTCGGGGCAGTCAGAGGGCAGGGAACAGGGGGACTGAATGGGGGCAGGGTCCCAGGGGGGCCATCAGGAATGAGAGGAGGGGTGGTTGGATGGGGGCATCAGGAATGAGAGGAGGGGTTGGATGGGGCAGCAGGGGGCAGGCAGGGGATGAATGGGGCAGGAGTCCTGGCGGGGGCATGACCCCCTCGTGGGGTGAGGAGGGAACCGGTTGTTAATATTTTGGCAGCTCGTCACTGGTACCATGTATGACCTAGCCAGAGGGCTGGGCTGTGAAGAGAGCCCTGAATTATGGGAAGAGAGCAGCACAGTAGAGTGGCCATCAGCAGGAGGCACCACATGGCTAGGCATGACACAGCAGCTTTCATGCTAAGAGATGCTCTTGTGGTGGGTGAACCTCATCACCCCCGCCCCCATTTATTGCAGCCCACACAGAGCTAGACATCTTGACACAGGGCCATCCCCACCCCATATGAATGGGGGAGGGGCATGGCACCTACTGAAACCCCTAGTTCCACACACTGGAAAATTCACTTGTACCAGGCAGGCTAGACTCTAGATGTGTTACAATACCAACGTTCAAAAGGTTGGTGGCTGTCACTCATGCCACAATCATCACACAACCCCATGATTTTCCCCCCATGTCAAGCAGGCTAACCTGTATTCAAGTCACAGACTCGCTCAAATCATGCCAGGGGTGCTCTTCACACAGGAAAGATCGCGTATTACAGAACGGCCACTGACAAATGTAAAAAATAAATCAGTGGGAGCATTCAACACTCCATTATAGGTTTGTGGCAGCTTTGTCCTGCTCACATTCAGATGGGACCAGGTCAGAAGATAATCTGGATTTGGCAGAGAGATTATTAGGTTTGTAGGGTGAAGCAGTGTGCTCCACCAGAGGGATTCCAGACTGCTCAGGTGCATGTCAGAGGCTCTATATAGCTAGAAGTGGTTTTCTTTAGATATACAAATAGAGGTGAGGTGAGGGCTTTTGGAGTAAGACATTGTGGTCTCTCTGCAATGAGTGCTATTGTAACCCACACATCGCCTGGGTGTGGTGCTCTGTCCCACCTAGTGACATTGAGACCACTTAGAGATTAATGAGTTTGCAACAGCCTTCGCTAAGGACCATGTGGCTTTTATGCTCATGCAGTAGAGACTCACGCGTTTAGCTCCAGAGGTCCCAGGTTCGATCCAGAGGTTTGTAGGTGTTACACTCTAAAGTAGTGAGAATTTGCAACAGTATTGTAACCCTTCTGCCAAGTGATGCCAGCAGCAACCGGGGCTGGATTCAGTAACTAGGGGCTCCTTTCCATTGATACAACACAGAAATGACTTGAGCTCCCACCCAGTAACCTGGGAAAATTACACACCACCCCTGGATGCCTCTGAGAGGCAATAATGCCCCACTCACAAACACAGATTGAGTGTAGAAAAGAAACTTAGTACAAGGAGGGAAGTAACTCAGCATTAATTTGGGGAACCACCACAAACAGGGTTCATAAACACAAGCCATGAGTCAGAGACCCACCCCACCAAGTAAGTTGGGCAGTGTCCTTTTCTTCTCAGGTTCTTAACTCCATCAACCCAGAAGTCCCTTCCACATGCTTGACTCTTCTCTGCACCCCACCTCACAGTTGCTGTCCTTGGCCAGTGCAGACCCAGAATTCAGAAATGCATCTGCAGAGTTCACCTCCTGCCCCGCCCCCAGGCATGGAGGGTAAAGAGACATCTGACTTGCTCTGCTGGTCGGGCCGCTCACTGGTCACTTTTGTCATGCCCCTCCACCAGCCAGTTGCTCATTCACCTTCTGCCATTCTGCTATGATCTCTGCACATCAGTCTCTCGGGTGATTTTCAAATCTTTTGCAGGCTGGGCAGAAACATTGCCCCATTTCAAGTGACTTCAGTTCTGATTCAACAATTAAAAACAAAACTCCTAATTTAAAAGAAGCCTATTTAGCTGTATTCTTTTAAGGGGAAAAAATACATTAAACCAGTCTAGAGAGAACCCCTAGGTGGGGTTGTGCAGTTTCCTGACCAGAACACCAGAATGCCTGTCTTCACCCCTTTTACTTTCCCTGGGCTCTGAGAGTCGAACCCCTGCTTAATGAGGTTCTTTGAACTGAGGGTGCACCCCCTCATTTGGGACAGGTTAAGCAGTCCCGCTTTCCTGTATTCCTACAATAATTATAATATCGATAACCATATTTCAGCACCCCTGCATTCAGTACTAAGGTCATTTGTACCCAACACCAGCCAAAGTTGATCCTATGACAGCTGTCAATGATAATATGTAAACAGAGCAGGAGCAAACTATTTACATAAAACACACGCACAGTCTCTTCCCCTCCCAGTTAGCTATCAGGGAAGCATTCATTCAGACCCTGCAATAAGGCGTGAAGCCCTTATTGGAACAGGAGATAAAAATACATTCTGTGGCTAGAGTTCCTGAAGGAAACACCATCAGCCATCAATGTGAAACAGCCAGCAACAGACGTGCTAGAAAGGCAGGCATTTTTGCATCTGGGTTCTTGGCCTTGTCAATACAATGCTACCCTGGATACACAGCGAGCGCAACAGGCCCCAGATAAAATAGCCCGGGCTCTGTGCACTGCATGAGGTGTATCAAAATGCTGCCTGAAAATGAAATTTGTGAGAAGAGATAGTTTGTCTGGCATGCTGCCATGACAGTGCTTAGTGGCAAAACTTCAGCGTAAGCTTGCTCCTCTTAGGTTGATTTCACAACCAGTCATCAGGTATAACAGCTCATTCTCCACTTCTCCCTCCTCCATCCTTCGAGACTCAGATTCCCAATGCCCACCAGCCTGCGTATCATCTCACTCTCCGGCAGCTCAGCTAGTTCATGTGACATTTGGCTCTGGCCAGAATTAGAGCCATCTCGGCAGTGCACTATTTGATTGCACCAAGATATTTTGTAACAAGATAGACTCTAAATCAATGCAGGCATTCTAACCTCAAGTGTCTGGAGAGCCGGCCATCCACACGGCGATCCAGTTTCAGCCATTTCCAGATCACTTGCAAGTCTCCAAAAAGGGCATCCAAAGAGGATAACAAATACACAGTTAAAGGGATTTTTTTTTATTGTTAAAAAAGGAGCACTTATTTGGAAGTTACAACTCAGTGATCAGGCATTTTTGGTGACTGAATGCAAGATACAGAGAAGACAGGCAAGTTTCTCTCCTCCTTCAAAGGTGAAGTAGTTCCAACAAAGTGCACACACGCAAAAAAAATCCCCATGCTTGCACATTTGAGTAACTGCAGATCACTGGATAACACACCTTCCCCTTTGCCCCAGGGTAATGGCTCTTGCAACATGGAGAGGAACCAAGAACTCCCCTTGTGGAGAAGTGAAAGATTCAAAGAGCAGCATGTTATGCTACAGGCACAACATCTGCAGGATTTATAGCCTCTGTGGAGGGCAGAGAACTCCAAAGAAATAAAACATGGAACAAGGCAGCAGGCAGGCTACTGGAACCTGCAGGGTTGTCATTTGTTATGCCAAGCCATATTTTTAGGCAGGTAAAATTGAAGCACCTTTAATGTATTCATGGCTGTCCAATAAGCCAGCCCTCAGCTAGAAGGAACAGGCTGTGGCCTCCAGGTGTCAGTATAAGAAAGAGCTTGTGTTCTGTAAGCTCCATTAACCAGGGGTAGTTCTGGCAAGTGGAGATGTTTTTAAAGATCTTATAGCTCAGGTTTAGCGTCTAGGGTTTCATAGGACTTTCCTCATTCCACACAGGCAAGGACAGACCATCAGTTTAGACCCAATGCTTCAGCTGATTACATGAAGATGGTACAGAGAAAAAGGAGTGTCTCATAGTTAGAACAGAGGCAATGCTGTGCCGTTTGTGTATGCATGGCACGTCGTATGCCCCACAGTTGGCCAGACCTGCAGAACGATTCCATTTAGTCCCTGAACACGACGACATCCTCTGCACAGAGTGACCTCACATGCCCTGTATGTGCAAGGCCATGCTGCATGGAGGATGTCATTTTGCAAGCAAGTGTACTCAAAATGTCACAGCATGCCCAGGGGCAGCTCCAGGCACCAGCGCTCCAAGCACATGCTTGGGGCAGCAAGCCATGGGGGGTGGGGGTGCACTCTGCCAGTTGCTGCTAGGGTGGCAGGCAGGGTGCCTTCAGAGGCTTGCCTGCAGAGGGTCCACTGGGCCTACGGCTTTGGCTGAGGCCGTGGGACCAGCGGACCCTCCGTGCTTGGGGCGGCAAAATGTCTAGAGCCGCCCCGAGCATGCCACTGAGCCAGTGTTGAGTCAGGATGCCTGGGTTCCATTCCTAGCTCTCTCATTGACAGGATGACTTTCCCTTAATGTCTCTTGGGTCTCAATTGAGAAGATGGGTATAGCGTTACTCGGCCACCTCAAAGGCGATACTGAGAGTCTAAAGTTAGTTTTTGCCTTTCCAGAGCCCCACTTTTCACCCAGGGATCTCTAAGCACTCTGCCAAAACACCATCTTATTTTCCATTAGGGAAACAGGAAGAGGGTTTTTGCCTCTCCCAACTAGCTTCACTTGTATGGAATATTACAGTCAGACTTGGTTCCCGCCCTTCACACAGTGTTAGGTGAGTTACACGACTCATCACCAATATTCACTCCCCTCTTCTGCTTTACAGAGCAGCTCAGACAGTGTAAAGTAACCATCCATATTGTCCTCGACCTAGAACCATTCCAGGCCAGGGCAATTAGAACTCATTGAAATGAAGCTTTTTCATCTTACTTTGCACTAGGGACCTGGCAAACTCTGAGACTCTGCATATCCTCTGTCCCTTCATTAGCACTTTGTTTCCCTTTCACAAAATAAAGCAGTTGGGCACATCCTGCTCTTACACCTTCATTTTAAGGAGAAGATTCAAAGCATTTTGGTCTGAAAGTTGAGTACTCTTTAGGCACCGCTCCAGGTTTCACGGTTTATTAAGAGTGTTTCTTCCCTTAAGGAGAAGTCTAGGGGCAGATTGGGGCAAATTCTACCCTCTGTTAAAACTCATGGGTTTTGAGACAGAATATGGTGGGTCACCAGACTGCTGTACCTCTTTCAGGAGTCTGATTTTTCTTGTGTACTGCTAAGTGTCACCTCACTTCAAAATGACGTGCTCACAAAATCAGGCATAAGAACTACAGACGTGTTCCTGTACACTACTGAAAAATTGCTGACTCATTTTTACCATACAATTATAAAATAATCAGTTAGAATGTAAATATTGTACTTACTTTTCATAGTATGGTATATAGAGCAGTACAAACAAGTCATTGTCTGTATGAAATTGATTTGTACTGACTTTGCTAATGCTTTTTGTTGACCTAGTTTTACAATAGGCTACATATCTAGAGGAGTTGATGTACCACAGGGGGCTTGCGGAGGTCTTCTATGGGTACATGGACCCCTGATTGAAAACTATTGCTCCAGAAGGCCGAGCAAATCCCGCACTGGTCCCCCTTGCTTACCTCTCTTCAGCAGACTGGCTCTGTAGCGCCCCTCGAGGGTGCAGTTCCACCGTTCAAAGCGGAACTGGTACTGGCACTCCAGGGCACTCATGCTGATGGCCTCCACGAGGGTCTCGGCCACCCCTGGATCCCGCCTGCACATCCTGCGCTGCTTCTTCTCCAGCTTCAGGCGGTCGCACACTTTGTAATGGGCCTTGACGGCAGCTTCCTCCATTTCCGAAGTCAGAGGGAGGATGGTCAGAGGTTCATTCCCAGTCAGCCTGTGAAGAGACCGAGGGCACAGGGTTGGGGATGGGGAGGGGGCGGGGGCGGGGAAAAAGAAAAAAGAAAAAAAGACTAGTCAGAAAACAGCTACCTTGCTCACAAACTACATTCTAGCATCTCTAGCCGGTGCCAGCCACTGGCTGGAGACGCCCGGCCTCAGAGTCAGGGCTGAAAAAACCAATGAAAAAAACGAGGACTACATTATGGCTCTGCAATCATCGAGTTCTATGCAATGAACCAACTCCTCTCATAACTCACCTACCTTTAGGCCTAGGTTCAGGTGATGCAGCCAAGAGGCTTTAGTTTTCAGGTTCGTTACAATAAAATATATGAAGATATACATCTCTCAGAACTGGAAGGGACCTTGAAAGGTCATTGAGTCCAGTCCCCTGCTTGCCTTCACTAGCAGGACCAAGTACTGATTTTGCCTCAGATCCCTAAATGGCCCCTTGAGAACTGGGCTTACAACCCTGGTTTTAGCAGGCCAATGCTCAAACCATGAGCTATCCCGCCCTCTGCCCCCCGCCCCCCAGTTCCTCTAAGTTAAAAGATTTGAGAGCTTTAAAAGGAGGGGTGAGGGGGAAGTCTAGGTGTCCCATCCTCTTCAAGCATAAGGTCCTTGACTCATACAATGTGCAACAAAAGAAGCCAGCATACCGTTCCCGGTGTCGAGTGACTGGCTGCTGACCAAGCTGGCACCAGCCCTAGGGAGTAAAGAAGCTGCAGGAACATCTGCTGGAAGCATGCGCCGTTTACTGGTAGAAAAGCCAAAGGCCAGCTCTCCTGGCTCTGCCATTTTCTGGCCAGGTGCCAGCGCAGCCAGTCAATGGGAATCACTATATGGGGTTTTAAGGGACCTGAAGATGCATTTCCCCCAGCCAAGAAGGACGAATTGCTAAAGCCAGAATGAAAGAAAAAATACTGGAATGTTTCAGCCATGCACAGACACACAGAGTGCAGGGCTGGGCGTTTTTACTCTGTTGGTTTCAGAACTTGCACAGACTTCTAACAGGGCCAAAAATAGGGAGAGGGCAGCAAAGACAGGGCAAGAAGAAAAAATGATCACTTCCAGAATTAAAAATAAGGTTCTAGAACCTTAAAAAAAAAGGTTACATTTTTAATTTTAGGAGGAATTGTGTTATACACAGGGATTCTCCCTACCAAGCAGGCAATCAACCCCTAGCCAATAGCTGGAACTCAAGGAAAGCGTGGGCCCTTTACTGAATGAGGGAGGCAACCTAGTGACAGAGCATGTGGAAAAAGCTAATGTACTCAATGATTTTTGCCTGTCTTCACAAACAAGGTCAGATCCCAGACTGCTGCACTGGACAGCACAGTATGGGGAGAAGGTGACCAGCCCTCTGTGGAGAAAGAAGTGGTTCGGGACTATTTAGAAAAACTGGATGAGCACAAGTCCATGGGGCCGATGCGCTGCATCCAGGGGTGCTAAAGGAGTTGGAGGATGTGATTGCAGAGCCATTGGCAATCATCTTTGAAAACTCACGGCGACCGGGGGAGGTCCCAGATGACTGGAAAAAGGCTAATGTAGTGCCCATCTTTAAAAAAAGGGAAGGAGGAGGATCCGGGGAACTACAGGCCAGTCAGCTTCACCTCAGTCCCTGGAAAAATCATGGTGCAGGTCCTCAAGGAATCAATTCTGAAGCACTTAGGAGAGAAAGGTGATCAGGAACAGTTAGCATGGATTCTCCAAGGGCAAGTCATGCCTGACTAACCTAATTGCCTTCTATGCTGAGATAACTGGGTCTGTGGATGAGTGGAAAGCAGTGGACGTGTTATTCCTTGACTTTAGCAAAAACTTTTGATACGGTCTCCCACAGTATTCTTGTCAGCAAGTTAAAGATGGCTGGATGCTGGCTAGGTGATGAAGCTGTTAGATTGTGGCTCATAGGTAGTGCTCAATAGCTCCATGTCTAGTTGGCCTGGTTTCAAGTTGGTCCTCAAGGGTCGGTCCTGGGCCGGTTTGTTCAATATCTTCATTAATGACTGGAGACGTGTGGACTGCACCCTCAGCAATTTGCAGATGACACTAAGGGAGGAATGGAGGTATGCTAGAGGGTAGGACAGGATACAGGGGACCTAGACAAGTTAAGAACTGGCAGAAATCTGATGAAGTTCACAACGGACAAGTGCAGAGTCCTGCACTTAGGAAGAAGAATCCCCATTCACTGTTACAGACTAGGGACCGAATGGTAGAAGCAGAAAAGGCCTAGGGATTACAGGACGAGAAGCTGGATATGAGTCAGTGTGCCTGTTGCCAAGAAAGCTAATGGCATTTGGGCTATATAAGTAGGGGCATTGCCAGCAGATCAAGGACGTGATCATTCCCCTCTATTCACATTGTGAGGCCTTATCTGGAGTATTGTGTTCAGATGGGCCCCCCACTACAAGAAGGATGTGGAAAAATTGGAAAAAAAAGTCAAGGGAGGGCAACAAAAGATTAGGGGGGGAGACATGATTATGAGGAGAGGCTGAGGGAATGGATTGTTAGCTGCAGAAGAGAAGAATGAGGGGGGATTTGATAGCTGCTTTCAACTACCTGAAAGGGGGTTCCAAAGAGGATGGATCTAGACTGTTCTCAGTGGTACCTGACAACAGAACAAGGAGTAATGGGTTCAAGTTGCAGTGGGAGAGGTTTAGTTTGGATATTAGGAAAAACTGTTTCACTAGGGGAGTGGTGAAGCACTGGAATGGGTTCCCTAGGGAGGTGGTGGAATCTCCTTCCTTAGAGGTTTAAGGTCAGGCTTGACAAAGCCATGGCTGGGCTGATTTAGTTGGGAATTGGTCCTGCTTTGAGCAGGGGGTTGGACTAGATGACCTCCTGAGGTCCCTTCCAACCTTGATATTCTATGTTTTTACAAATAGATTTGTATTCCAAGTCCTGATCTGAGCCCCCACACCCAGCAGAGTCGACTGAAACATTAAATGCCACTTCATAGAAGTCAATGTTTCTGTAATTCAAAAATGGACCCATTTTGTTTTAATTGTTTTGATGATTTTTTATGGTTCTCCCCCCAAACTCTGGGGCACTTTTGAAGCATTGGGATTTTTTTTAATGGCTAAAGGAAAAAGGAGACAAAGAAATAAGGTGGCACTGATAATTGTTTTTAATCACTTTGATATTTTTCACTGAAATGTGAAAGTATTCAACAAAAGAAAAGCAGTTTTTCCCACAGACACTTTAAAAAAAAAAAAAAAAAAAACAAAGGTTTTTTTTAAACCATTTTGTTTGGAAAGTTGACATCAGCTCTACTGCCACAGCTCATTAATTTGGATAAAACATGTGCTCAGGGCCCTTTACTTACCAAGGAAAAGGGGCATCTGACCTAACTGAGGCAGGGCTAGTTTACATGAACACTTGAATATGCAATATTTAAGCGCTGTAACAAATTCTATGGGCCATTCACCGCGTGTACTCATCAGCACGCTTGCCCAAATGGTTTGTTCCTTGACATTTCTATAGTGAACTATTTCGGAGGCATGCACAAATTTAAGAGAAAAGAAAAATATGGGAGTGAGGGAGTATTTTCTAAATCCACAGTCAGTCTCCATTTCCTCATCTACTTGATCTGGAATCAGTGCAATATTCCAGAAGATGTACATTGCAAGGATTGTGCAGCAGTTGGATACTACAGTGATGGGGGGGACACACATATACACGGACTCTACAGCTAAGATTTTGTAAAGTGACTGGTGATTTCTGGTGCCTCAGTTTTCCAGTGCCCAACTTGACACCTTAATGAAAACAGATTTTTGAGAGCTAGTGCTCAGCATCTTCTGAAAATGAGGCCCATTCAAGGTGGCTAGCTGAGCAAAAATAAAGATCCAGGCTCCTGAAATTTGAGCTTTTTGAAAAGCTCAGACTTTAAAGAAAGTACTGAGATAGCAACACTCCAAACCTTCAGAGTCCGTTCAAGCCTTTAGCAGTTGCTTGGGATTAGTGTCTGGAAAGCCACAGAAATGCTAATTGCAAAGCATTAAGTGGATCAGTTGTAACCTGACTGTTTTAGCTGCTCTGTGCAAAGAGGCTATGCAAGATGCTGTCAGAATTGACTATGAGGGCTTACAGGTGATAGCCAAGGTGATAGGACAACTCTCGTTCATAGGTTTCCAGCATTGCCACTGGTTCCTGCTCACCCCCTTAATATTTTAAAGAAAGGTGCCAGATTGACACCTCAGAAGATGGAAACTGTCCACCATGAAAGTATAACAGCTCATTAGCTCAGAGTCCTGACCATGGAAAGACTGGCTTTAGTGAGGAGTAGGAAAAAAAATATTCGAGTCCACTGTGATTTCAGCCTGCTTGCTGGCCCTTCTCTTTGCTCAGTAGCCCAGGCTTCGGCATCACTTCCTGCCATACCCTTCAGAAGTTACTTCTGACCTTAAGGGCTTGTCTACACTACAGAGGCTACAGCAGCACCATAGCTATAACCCTGCAGCATGCATGCTTCTTTCCAGCACTGGAGTAACTCCACCTCCTTAAGCAATGGTAGCTAGGCCAAGGGAACCTAGGTCTACACCTGGGGTTAGTTGGGCAGAGCCATGGGGTTTTGGGATATAGATTTTTCTCCACATCCTTGAGCTATGCCAACTTAAAATGTAAGTAGCGACCAGGCCTAGGCTTCAGGAAAAAAAAAAAATCCTCCCCCTTGCCCCATTATGCTCAGTTCAGCAAGCTGAGACTCATCCAACAAGCATGATAAGCAAGTAATGGACATTTGTCACTCAACCCAGCTTCATGGCTTTTTTGGTTCAGGTCTGCTTGAGGCCAAAGCAAGAGAACAGGTTATAAAACCAAAGCACATTTACAGGGTCAGTAGCAGTTGCTGCTTCTTGGCTAACAAAGGCCTCTCCCATTCAGGCAAAAGAGGGGGGGGGAGGGGAGAAAAGTAAAATGAAGTGTGCCTCTCCCAGCTATCAAACAGAATCCTTCTTCCAGATGAAGAATTCCTGTGAAGCAAATGATGCAGAGTAATATGCATCTGTGGCACAAGATCTATGCCCATTCCAGAAGGGGCACCAACCTAGTGGTATCAGGACTTTACTGTGACAATTCAAAGGGCCGAGATGGCATTTTCAAAAGACACACCCCCGCCAGGGAGAGTCCGTGCCTGTGCCTGAAATGCTGGCTTAGAGCTGCCACGGCATGGAACCCTTATAATCCATCAAACCCTTTTATGCAACCTAGGCTGAGTGAGGTCTTGTGAGGCCATGGTATCAGAGTCCAATGCCCTCTCAGCTTCGCACACAGAGCTGAGCTGTTCCTGCCAAGGAGTCCAGGGCTCTGTAGGGGTGAGGGAAGTGCAATTATCCTACCCTGCAAATCCTTGGCTTTGGTGATGAAACTGCCACCTAGGAGGTTACATGTGATTGTGTTCTTTTGGCTTGAGGGGACTGAGAGGGGAAGATGCCCATCCACTGAGAACTGCATTGAGTCCCACTGCTTGTTTATCAATCAGGGACAAGCAGTAATTTTCTTAGAGCCACCTAAGGGGCAGAGTGGAACAGTGGATCAGGCACTGGACTGGGAGTCAGACCTAGGTTCTATTCCCCACTGCCTGCTGTGACATTGAGCAAGTCACTTCACTCTACTATGTCCCATTGCCAATTGTGTCTTTTTAGACACGACTTTTACTGTGCCCCTCTCTCAGCACCTGGCACAATGCCCCCCCCCCCCCCCCAATTTTGGTTGGGGCCTCTGAACAATAGAGATAATTCTAGCAAACAGTTTAAGGTGATTTTGATGGTGGAGGCGTTCCCTGAGCAAGCCCTCTCCTCCCACGAGGTGGTATTGTTGGCGGGAATGGTTTCTAACACTGAAGGTGGACTTATATTAGTCATGTTTCACCATTCAGTCTGCATCCGACTGCAAAATGGAGCTCTTAGTTGGGAGCCATTAAAACTAGTCTCTTCCCTTTTGAAAGGGATACCGGCATTATACCTACTTTAAATATTGCAATAAACTGCTGGCAAGTGGTACTACCCTGGATGCTCAGTTGTGCCCAGCCCTATGAGGCAAAAAAGTTTCCCTCCAAGATAAAATTGCAGTGATCCATGCTTTAATAGTCAAGATCCTGCCCTGCTCTCACTCAATCTTCCAGCTTAATTTAGCGTGCCCCACACGTACAGCACCGAAATTCCTAGGCAGCTCTGTGTTTGTGGCAATATGGATTTGCCTGAACCTCTAGACAGATGCTACCCCTCAATGAGCCCTGGTTTTAGTCAGGCCAAACCTTTAGTTCCCTACCTAGCAAGTTTTTTGGGGCAGGTTTTTTTTTTTGGTGATCAGTTTGAGCAGGATGAGAGGGTCAAGGTCTCTGCAGAAGCCAGCACATGCACTCCCAGTTTGACAAAAATCAGGAGTTGCCTAAGCCCTGCCAGAGCCAAGCAGAGCCACATCACTGCAAGAAAATTGCTGCACTACATCTGCCTGGAATGCCAGGCCTGGTGAAATCCAGCATGCTGCTCTCCTCTTCCAAAGGATTTCTCAACGGTAAATCTGTACAACACTCCCCAATTGATATCTTCCCTTTTTACATGGCTACTTTGCCTGCAGTTCTACTGCCTACACCAGCCCCTCTTTTCCTTCTAACCTTCTTTCTTCCAAAAATGCTTTGAGGTGCGAATCTACTGTATCCAGTATGAGCGTATGTCATGGCCCAAGGCATATGCCAATGATTCAAGTGAAGGAAGCCAGATAATAGTTCCACAGAGTACAGTCTGAACATCATAGCTGATGTCCTTTTCCTTCCAGATTTCTGGTAAGTCCAAACTGGGATTTTCCCCAACTTGGGCCCACATCATGCCCCCTTCTACAAAGCAGAAACACCATGTGGAGCATAATGGGTCCAATTCCTCTCTGGGACAATTCCACAGACTTCAGTGGAGATTAATCTGGACATCGGTTTAATGCCTGGTGTAGTCTTTGAAGGCCAGTAATTCATGAAGCAGACATCACACTTTCACTGGTCCAGTGCTTACAGAAAATATGACAGTGAATTGTAACCAGTTGGCTATTTAGAATCCATAAAGAGGAATCCAACATATAGCTCTGTAGTAGAACTCAAAGATCCACGGAAGGTTTTTCATTTTACCAATACAAGTCATGGGGAACCTCCCACTAAGTTATTTCAGATTTCCAGAAGAATCCATGCTACTAGTGTGTTCAATAGATTCCAACTTACAGAACAGGAGATGCGGATACCAGACTATCGATGCTCGGTTGAACTTGGACCAAAAAGCCACCAAGAAATCCATCAACACAAAAAGCAAGTCAAGCTTCCACCATTCTCTGAACTTCAGCATAAGACTGAAGTCCCTGCTCCCCCCTTTGGCTACCACAAAACCCCACCCACCGCTTACCCCCATGCTACAATAAGATTCCCTCTAAACCCCAGCCCAAATTTGTTGGCCTTCTGGGTATCTCAGTGCAAGTCAAGCACCATGCTTCATGAGCATCCTCTCAACATCTCCCTCAGTTATAAATTAAGGGAGAGCTACGTGGAAAGTCCCTGCTGATTTCTCCCTGTGCCACACTACCACAGAAGGGGACATTGCAGGTGGAGAGATTCTAGGCTACTTAGAGTTTATGGTGTTTGGTTCAGACCTCTAAAGCACCTATCTGGAAACTGACAGGTGCTGGTCTTTTCAACATTCTCTTGTCTCTAGTATGGCCCATACCAGAGGTTGACCAGTTCCCTGCCACATGTCAGCTTTGGAACCACTGCCGCAGTCTTCTGTTTTGCGATGATTACATTCACTTCTTTTGGGAGCTTCTGGGTAGCTTGGCACCCTGAGCTCCCAGTGACCTAATTCCCCTAGAACAGCCCATTTTGTTTGTAAGTGAGCTGGGTTTTGCCCCCCACCCCCCCTTCATCTTCTCAGGAATGAGACAAACCATCAGCTAGATTTATGGAGGATTTTTACTCAACTTAAAACCTGCTGGTGAACTCTGGTGCCAGTGGAATGCGTGGGCCAGGGAGCTTTCACTCACAAATTTAAGACAGCATTAGCTTCGCCCTCCACAGTTAGTGCCAGGAGTTCTTCTCGCCTCAGCCTTTCCTTTCTCACCCGCATTGGCTGCACAGCTTCATGGATAACCCCCTCTCCACCCTCCCGGAGAATTCTTAGCAACCCAGGACCGTTAATTATTCTACTGACTACTTTCTTTGGCTTCATGTCATTCCTTCTGGCATGGGTCCCACTAGATCGTAGGCAAAGCGTAGCTGTGGAGTGTTGGTACAGGGAGGCATGAGAAGAAAACAGTGGAAGGAAAGAAAAAAGGCTGGGGAGTTTAACCCCTTCAGTGCCCCACTGTTGGGGACAGAAGCTCCAGAATTCACTGCTATTTTCAGCCGATCACGAAGGGGTGGGAAATAGCTGCAGCAGAAGCTAGGACAAGAGACCGCTACAAGTTCTGCCAGTTTAAGTAATGGACATCCCCTTCTTTCCCCCTTTGAATCAGCAAGAGAAGGCGAGGCTGATGTGAGGATTGTGGCCAGAAATCTTATGCACAAGAATGAGTAATCACAGCAGCAGCAATAGTGTACAGCCATGGGCTAGGTTATCTGTTGGTGTATGCCAGTGCCTCTGCATTGACAATAGAATTACATCAATATAGTCCACTCAAGATTTTAGTTCAAGAGCTTTCCATACTTAGTAATTTCATGTGTAAAGTAAAGGCACTTGAAATTTCAGTTCTCCTCCAAAAGTGGCTATGCAGGACACAGCGGATACAAAGGACATGAGCAAGGGTCCTTTAAAGACAGGCTAAAATCCAACCCTCACCCTATCCAGATCTGTACCTGGCATCTCTGGCCTACCCTCTACTTCACAAGACAGTGTGGATACACAAGGCACAGTGGAATGCCACAAGCTTGTCCAGAGCTATGTGGACTTTACTGTTATAAAAAAGTCTCTACCCTCCTTAGCCCTGCTGAGTGAGAGACTTACCCACAGATGCTTTACGATTCCCTTCTGACTCCCAATCCTCTCTTCACACACAGGAAGACCTAGATTCTGTTTTTAACCTTTGCTACCTATTCACTAAGTGTCCTCGGATAAGCCACCTCATCTGTAAGTGAGTTGCCCCCACTTTAGTCACCTGTTGAGGTGCTAGGTATTGCCTATGGTTATTTTCACATTGCCCTCCTGTTAATAAGCAATATCAAGGACACAACCAAAGGGTTTTTGGTTATTAGGACCCGGTTGCTACTGAGACATTAGTTTCTAGGGGAGTGACTTCCACTTGGATTACAGAATCCACTGGATTTAGGCACTATAATGGTGGCAGTTCTGCTCTAATTTCCAAAATATTTCTCTACGAATTAAGCTAGCCCTCAATTCTTCAGGACATGGGCACCTGTGGCACAGTGCCAATAATCCACGCAGCATGCCATGTGTTAAAGTCAGTCTTGTCTGTCCACTCCAGTGCCAAAGAACACATCTGACTTTGTAATGAATCACTCATTTGTCTCCCCAACACCTCAGCCAGCCTTTTGTTAAGCCTCGCCTCCCAAATCTAACAGCTCTGTGATGGATGTTATGCAAAGCACTGGCCTCTCCCTCTCCCCCAGTCCTGCACATCCAATAAATCCTGCTTTCGTTCAGATGCAGAGAGTTATATAGCCCTGAATAAGCCAAAGATTTGCAGAGGCAAGACTCCTTGTGGCAAAAAGGCAGTTTCTTTAATCGCCCAGAGATATTAAGTATTGTGTTTAAAGCACAAGATAAGGGTTTATGGTAATATGGAAGTCTCAAGCTTTGGCTCTTGTTGCTTATTCGAATCTTCCACAAAAGCAAAGTTAGACACAGGAGCTTTCTAAGCTAGTACCCCTGGTTTTGGTGGGGCAAGAAATACTTCGAGAACAGCCTCTTCTTTATTTGGCACTTGCGTTTCACAAGCGGAGATGAGAGATAAGACTGAATAGGGTTCATCCCAACATTTCATAACTGTCAGACAATGTTTTAGCCTTTGTGTGCACAGCTGAGCAGAAGGTGCGTTAGTTCCCATCCCACCCCAGCTCCTCCAAACAGTTCACCCATCCCCATTTTACAGTCCACAGCTATCACATTGTAGATTATTCTGGTGGTCGGGCAGCTTGACACATCTGCTCTATTTTGGGAGCAGTTTACAGCTCTGCAATTCCTCTGCTGCGCAGCAGTGATAGCTATTTCACTCACTCAGCTACTGGCTTTAGTGTCATATTATCCTGGAGGCAGGTTTAAAAATGGAACAGGTGAAAAAACAAACCTATCGGGCACTGGAGAAATCAGGATGCATGAACGGGGATTATGCCTCTGGGATAGTTTTCTTACTGAACCGGAGAAGGGAATGAGTTACAAATGCAGTGGCTGGTTCTGTCCTTAGTTGGGAGATGAGGAAATTAAGAGGCTCTGATATACCAGTCTCCCTTGAAGGGATATTTACATGCTTTTGAAGCTAATCAGTGGAAGCATTATTACTAACAATTGTATATAAGTGATAAGCACCCTACTATTTCTGGGCAAGCGCTGCATAAGCAAAGCCGATTTAGTCAATGGAGCTACAGATTAACAACTGAAGACCTGGCCCACTGCTCTAAGGCCTTGGCTACACTGGCACGCTACAGCGCTGCAACTTTCTCGCTCAGGGGTGTGAAAAAACACCCCCCTGAGCGCAGCAAGTTACAGCGCTGTAAAGCACCAGTGTGAGCCGCGCTCCCAGCGCTGTAAGCTAATCCCCACGGGGAGGTGGAGTACCTGCAGCGCTGGCGTCGCAACTACACTCGCACTTCAAAGTGCTGCCGCAGGAGTGCTCCCATGGCAGTGCTGTACAGCTGCAAGTGTAACCATACCCTAAGATTCCCTCATTAGGTTAAGTAGCTGCAGGAGTTTTCTTGGGGGCCAGTCCTGGATTATGGAATGAACTCACTAAGGAACTAAGGACCATTGGAGCCCTCACAAATTTTGGCTTCGAGTGTAAGATGTATTTAAACCTGACTTCTCTAACAAAGAGCAGCATTACACTAAAAAACCCTATCAAGGCACCACTTCCGTGTACACACAATCCTCCACATAGAAAGATAAGTACAAACTCTGACAGACTAGAGAGAGAAGGTGGGCAAGGTTCTCTCTTATGAGACCAACTTCTGTTGGTGAAAGACAAGCTTGAGCTATACAGAGCTGAAGGGCTCCATCAAAAGCATGTCTTTCGCCAACAGAAGTTGGTCCAGTAAAAAAATTCTTACCCACCATGTCTAGCAAGCATCCTAGGACTGACAGCTACAGCCACACTGCAAACATGACAAGATATTCACCACAGTTAATCCACTACTGGAAGGTGCTCACCAACTTTGGTCATGAGGGTGGTATAAACCTATATATGAATCCATTCGCAGCCTTCTGGAGAAGTAGCAGGGGAGTTAATCTGAGCCAGGGAGGAGAGCAATGGATAAGTGGCTCTTGAACTGCCCTGTGGTTTAACTTTTGGTCTTGACACCTCTTGGGTTGAAGGAGGAAGGCAAGTGCTTTGTGTTGCGTGCAGTCTTCCTTCCTAATGAAGGATGTGGAGTTCAGCAGGGAGTCTTAGCTAGGGCTCCCAATCCTAAGGCCTGGTCTACATGGGGCAGGGGGAACCTAAGTTACACAACTTCAGCTATGTGAACAACATAGCTGAAGTCAACGTATCTTAGATCTACTCGCTGCGGTGAGTCGACAGCCGACGCTCCCCCATCGACTCTGCCTCTCACTCCAGTGGAGTACCAGAGTCAACAGGAGAGCACTCGATTTATTGCGTCTAGACTGGATATGATAAACTGACCCCTGCTGGATTGACTGCTGCCTGCCGATTCGGCAGGCAGCATAAACAAGCCCTAAGTAGCAGCAAAATGTAGGAGGACATCCCAGCCCATGACCTGCCCACCCCGCCATGAGCATGATGGAATTGAACACTTACAAGAACCACATGTGCAACTTTAACAGGGACAGTCACCTGTGTAGAGGGGCAGTGATATTTGAATAGATGCACACTGATGGAGTTAGAGAAACAGATTGCTGTGGGGTTGGGTGTACCCATGGCGGGTGGGGGGGGGGGGGAAGAGAGAGAAAGAGGGAGAGAGAGAGTGTGTGTACATGTACTCACTAACGGGATCATGGCAACTAGAGTGAGATCAAATCAGATCCAGACCTAAGCTTATGTTGAGTCCTGTGCAGCCAAACAGATGGATGCAAGGCACCATCAAGACCCTGATTTAGCCAAGGTGCTTGAGCACATGCCCTGCTTTAAGCATGCCAGTAGCTCCACTGACTGGACCGAGTTCCATGCCTGAAAGGAAAAGGGAAATGAAAGTTGGCCAAGACCCCTCCATCAAGTCCATGGTAAAGCTTGGTACTGAAGAGGGGAGTCCTCCTGACCCCGGGATACTGGCTGTCACCACAAGAAACCACTCCTGCCCTTCTTACCTGAGGAGGCCAATGAAAGTAAGGAATGTGGTTGACATGTTAAGATATTCCCTGTGCAACCTTGGGCACGTCACCTATGGTAGGACTTTCAAGAGGGCAAGTGCTTCCAGCTGGACTGGTCATAGACTTCAATGGAGCTGCTGTGCTCAGCATGTTGGGAGGGGAGAAAAAATAAATAATCAGGTTGATCTGTGCATCATTTCCCCCACACCCATCTGTAAAATAGGGGTAACACTCCCTTTTGTCTCTCAAAGATCTAAACAGGGATCTCTTTGGGGGCAGGGGCTGTCACTTATTGGTAGGTTTGTGAGAAGAGCCCCAGTTTCAATTGGGGCCCATGAGCAGAATGAACAAATTGAGGCTGATGAGTGTCTCAGGCCACATCTAGACTACGTGCCATATCGGCACGTTAAAATTGATTGCTCTGGGATCGATATATCGCGTCTAATCTAGACGGGATATATCAATCCCTGAGTGCACTTATATCGATTCCGGAACTCCACCAACCCCAACGGAGTTCCGGAATCGAAATGGCGAGCCGCAGACATCGATCCCGCACGGTGAAGACGGGTGAGTATATCGATTTTAGATATTTGACTTCAGCTACGTTATTCACGTAGCTGAAATTGCGTATCTAAAATCGATTTTATCCCATAGTGTAGACCAGCCCTCAGTGCTTATCAGTTGCTCAGTACTTTATAGGCTCACAGCACTTTACACAGATTAGTCAAAATAAAAAGATCCATTATCCAAAATCATGCAGACCAGTGTATTAAGACAAGCATTTCCTTCCTGTATTGATTATATATCCAGTGTATTAAGTTACCTCCACCTCATAAAAAAAGAAAGAATCAACCGAGTGTTAAACATAGCAAGTTCCAATCAGATTAGGGAAAACTAAGATCTTAACAAGTGGACAGTGGACAATTACATAATGAGCTTGCTACTTGTAAATTCCTTCAGTGGTGCCAATGGCAGATTTTCACCACTTAAAATAGCCCAAAGTTGTTGATTCAGGAACTGTTGCCATCCCAAATTAGATCAACCCAAATACAGAGGCCACAAGGTGGTTGTGTTACATCAAGATTAGGAGTTGAATGGGCTGTGTGTGTCAATTGGAAGGGGTGAGACTGCAGATGAGAAAGCCCTATCGCAATGTTACCCATGATCCACCCCAGCACAGGACTGTTCCTTATAGTTGTCTGAAACTATTTACAGTACGGTCCATCTGCCACTGCTTACAGTGAGGTTCCACCTTACAGAACCCATCCCTCCCCGCTCCCCTCCCCCGGAGGAAAAAATAAGCCAGCAACATGCATTGTGGGAGTTTTGCTCTCACTCACTTTGCAAGAATTTGCCTGTGCAGTTGCCAGCCCCATAAATACACCAAGTTGTGTCCCTTCCATCACACCTCCATCTAGAGGTGCTCGGCAGGCCAAACCAGGCCTCTGGCTACACCCATGTTACCTCATTGCCTTCAAGTCATGCCTTCCAGGACACCTGTGCAGACATATCTTGGGCCCACAGGTCACATGATCATTGACCGATTAGATTAAACAAAACCAAACCACTTGCACATGGATTTCTAAATCAAAATTCTACATGCACAATGAGATCCAATGAACATGAAACAACCCAATGCCATTTCTACAGACTTTTTTTTTTTTTTTTTTTTTTTTTAAAAGTGTCCAGTACAACAGCTTTCTTGACAAGTGTCCTCAGTCCCACACAGGGCTTCTGTTTTAGTTATAGCCCTGGGGAACAAATCTAGAACATTCTTAAATACCCCCCCCCCCTCCACCCATTTAGAAGGTGAGCCAAAACGCTGTAGTAGGATTTCAAGGAGTGGCCATGTCAAAGGAAGAGGGGATCTATACACCTGGAGTCAGATTCTGAACCTCAGTACGGGTGTGCAACTCCCAGTGAAGTCACTGGAGTTGTACACTCTTACAGAAGGTTAGAATTTGGCCCACTGTTGACAAGAGACCTCCTGAGCTAGTTAATCCAATTTTCTGCATAAAATGAGAACTCCTCCTTCCTGAACCTGACCAGGGCATCATTGCCCATAGGACGTTTGTAGAGACTGAGGACTGTGGATATAAAAGCATGAGCTTCTACTGCTTCAGCAAATGGTTATACAGCTCAAGAGACGTAGCAAATGTAAATTTGCGGCTCAGCTGCTAGAGGGAGACAAGGAACTAAGAACTAATCCACATAGAGTCCAATGATGCCGTTTCTCCAATACCCAGCTCTACAACAGATACCATGTACAGCTAGAGTAGTCCAGTCAGCTACTGCAATCTGATATGGCATTTCACTTGCCTTCTGCACTTGTCACTGCTGCGTGCTGTTGGACAGCTACCAACATTCCCCCTTCTTTCAGTGGTGTGGAAGACAGAATTCTCCCACCCCTCCCCCAAGCTAGTAAGGGACAAATGACAAGGAATCTAGGCAGGCTGGAGACAGTGGCAGGAATTCAGATTTGAATTTGTACCTAGATGCATGATAGAATCTAAAGAGGGTAAAACCTGCAAAGCCGTAATGCCGAAAAGGAATAAGTCAGAAGCCCTAACAAACTGAAAGCAGTGAAACAATCCACCTCCTAAAAACAAATCCACGAAATCTATCCTCCTGCATGGACTAGGATGACAAGACCTGGAACATAGCATTCAGTTCAGAGGAAAGAGGACAAGGGGCTGGAGGTATGCAGGGAAGGCTGAACTATATGTATAGCCGGCTAACTGATGAGTTAGGAGAGAGAGTGTTGATGCATAATGGTAGAGCAAGGGTGTAAATACAGATTGAGGGAGAAAATTAGAAATTGAACAAAATTTTAGCTAAACAAAAACCAGGTGGAGGATACTGTGAGTTTATAAAAAGGCCACAAGTGGTGGAAGCTTCACTGTTTTACGACAAAGTGCTAGAAAGTAGTGCACCTATTTAATTCAAGAAGTTGATGCTCCAGAGTTCCATTACAATGCTCCTTTAGCTCCAAGGCCCTCTTCTCTGGCTATATCCATCACTAGTCGCCTTCTGGCTACGCTTTGGAGTCCAACTGGTGTTCAGTGAGTCTGCCCCATCTGTGTTTCTCCTTCCTGTAGCTGTTCTTCGAATTGGAGTTGCTCAGGTCTTCCAAGGACCATAACTCATTAGGTGCCTCTTAGCCTCAGTGTAAGAAGTCCAACATTCTTTACCCTGCTCCCCAAGCTAGAGAGAGTTAAGTTGCAAGTCTGACCACCTCAAAGAGAGAGGGGCTGGGAACAGGTATCTGTACCTGGTGGTGTAGGCTCCTTGTGTCAGCCAGAAGCACCAGTTCCACCTACTCCTCTCTCCACTGTGGAATATCAGAGTTGATTTTTGATTCCCTTAAGAATCTAGATACAGGTTACTGAGCTGAACTTACTTTGGGCTAATGGTGCAATAGCACTGGTGCTCCCCTACTGTGAGCTGAAGTCACTAAGAGCTGAAATCACTAAAGAGCTGGAATTGCTGAGCTGAGAGCACTGAGTACTGTGTTAACTAGTGGGGGAGCCTGAAGCTATACTGCGGAGCAGAGCAGCTGGCAGAGCGGAGTGGAGCAGTAGTGGAACCACGGAGTGAGTGGAGCTGAGCAGTTTTGGGGACAGCTGGAGCGGATCATGGGACAGCTGGTGGAGCAGAGCAGCTGGCAGAGCGGAGCAGCTGTAGGACGGGTGGAGCGGCCCACAGAGTGAGTGGAGCCGAGCAGTTTGCGGGGATGGCTGGAGTGGATCACGGGATGGCTGGTGGAGCAAAAAAAAATGTTGTGTTTTTTTTTTTAACGGGGAGGGATAGCTCAGTGGTTTGAACATTGGCCTGCTAAACCCAGGGTTGTGAGTTCAATCCTTGAGGGGGCCACTGGGGGATTGATCCTGCTTTGAGCAGTGGGTTGGACTAGATCTCCTGAGGTCCCTTCCAACCCTAATGATCTATGATTCTATGAAAGCACTGGACATATACCCCACCCTTGCAATCACAGATCAAGCACAGCAGCTCCTCAACCAACCACTTTGCCAATTTTCTATCTGCCAGAGTGATGTTGGTTTTCCAGGTGGAGAAAGGGACCCATCAGAGCAGAAGCTTACTGATATTAGATCACCATCCACACATCTGCTGAATCCATAGCAAGTCTACACAAATCTATTCCTCCAGTCAATTCAGGCACAAAACAAAAATAGCCCCTTAGACTTGTGATTTCCCAGCCCACCTCAGTTTCTGGTGAAGGATATCCAAGTTTTAGTGTTTACATTTTCAACCATGGACCTGCGATTCTCTTTTCACTTGTCCTGATGAGAAGTGGGAACAACTTCACTGAACTAATGTGGGTTTAATAAAGGAGAATCGGGCCACCTAACTCTAGAGGTGAAAGGAGCCATCTATTCTAGCATCTTCCGAGTTAAGCAAGAACATAGCCAAGTTGGAGAACTTGGCAAGTTAAAAGAACCTTTTTTTTTTATTTAGCTGAAAGTGTCTCCATTTCCAGAAACAGGAGTACCTGTGGCACCTTAGAGATAAAGGAATTTGAGCATAAGCTTTCATGGACTAAGACCCATGCAGTGGAAGATACAGTAGGAATATCCATTTTTTGTTTGGGTGTTGCCATACCAATTAATCACCCTTGTTACAGTTGGTATGGCAACACCCATTTTTTCATGTTCTCTCTATATTTTTTCCTACTGTATCTTCCACTGCATGCATCTGATGAAATGGGTTTTAGCCCACAAAAGCTTATGCTCAAATAAATGTTAGTCTAAGGTGCCACAAATACTCCTGTTCTTTTTGCCTGCTACTGAAGTCAGGCTTATTGGCCTGTAATTGCTGGGTCACCTCTGGAGCTCTTTTTAAAAATTGGCATCATATTAGCTATCCTCTAGCCATTTGCTACAGAAGCAGATTTAAAGTAATAGGTTATCTACAGTTAGCAGTCCTGCAATTTCATATTTCAGTTCCTTCAGAACTCTTGGCTGAATACAATCTGGTCCTGGTAACTTACTGTTTAGTTTATCAATTTTATTTCAAAACCACCCCTAATGACACCTCAATCTGGGACAGTTCCTCAGATTGAGACATATATAGAATTAGTAGCTTTTTTTAAAAAAGTGGGTGGGAGAAAGGTAGAATCTATTGAGGACAAATTCCTATAATTCCTAATGTCAGTCTAGCTTGATATGACCCACTGAGAATTCAAAACAGCTATGAAAGGGCCCTGTACAACTAGGAAATACACTAGTCTGCAGCCTGCATGTTGCCAAGCCAAAAAAAGTCAGTAGGATTTACACAGTGGTTGCCAATTAATTCTACTGTTCTGAATTGACATCAAGGAACTGTTACAGGACCTTGGCCTAAGTAAGCCTCCAGAAGTCAATCTCCAGAAAGAGGTAAATGGTAGAAAATAAGTTGCGTTATTGAAACTGAAGGTAGGTTGACACTAAGTCCTGGTCTTCACTCAAGAGTCAGGCTGACCAATCTGCATCGCTCAGGGGTGTGAAAAATCTACACCCTTGAGGTGCAGTTAAGCAGATTGAACCCCTGGTGTAAACAGAGCTAAGGAGATGGAAGGATCCCTCTGTCAACCTAGCCACCACATCTCAGGGAGCTGGATTCTCTACAGAGTGGAAGAACCCCTCCTATTGGCATAGTGAATGTCTACATTGAAGTACTACATTGGCACAGCTGCAGCATTTCAAGTGTAGACAAGCCCAAAAAGGCAAAAGGTTTAATGTTCACCAGTGGTCTTGCTATTATCCATTTAAATTGCAGAATCTGAAAGTCCCACTCCAGAAGCCCTTCTGCAAGAAGACTGTTGCTGCCATAAGCTTGTTCTTCAGAAAGCTCAGTAGTGATAGAGATTACCACTTTGTCATTCTTCAGTGTCATCTTATTCCAGTGCATGACAAGGGTGAGGGTCACATACTCCAGAGAGCAAACCAAATCGTTTACAGGGTGTTCCCCCTCACCACATCTCCCAAGGTGGGGACAGGTCTAGATCCTGGGATGAAAGGATCTGAATGGGGTCCGGCTTTCCTCTCACTCACTAAGCCATTACAGAGTCCCCACCTCAACTCTATGGATTCCAGCCAGCTCCTTTCTTACAAAAGCAGGTCATTATGCAGCTGGAGTTGAGGTCAGTAGTGGGACAACAGGACAAACCTCATGAAGTAAGGGGAGCCACAGTTTAATGTTCCCAGTCAGATTGTAGCTTCATCTCCAAGTACAAGTGGATCTCTCTCCCTTCACCCTCATTGGATTCCTTTTTGTACTAGATGCTAGGTGAATCACTCAATTAGTTCAGTGCTTGTAATCGTAACACTCCAACTCAATGGAGATTCTATTCCCCTTTTTTTCCCCCCCACCCCACCCACCATAGTCAAGGCTATTTCACAGCAGTCCCTATGGAGCTGGGTTGGTGACAGGTGTTAAAGGTAATAAGGAGGGGATGGGGGGCGGGGAGTCAGGAGGAGTGATGATTGCTACTTTGTTACCCATTAGGTTTCTCTGGAGTTAGGGAGTGGAGAGAGAGAAAAAAAAAAAAAAAAAAAAAAAAAAAAAAAAGTCTTACTTCAGCTACAGTCAGGAGGGAACCTCAAGATCACACAGACCACTTCTGTGCATGCACATCCCAAGGGGTCATAGGAATCAGCCGCTGCCTACAGAGGTAACATCAGGAAGACAGTAAATAGAGTTCTTAAAAAGATGTTAGCTTAGGGTACATCTTCCGGCCGGTAGCAATCAGGGAATTGATTTATCACATCAATCGTAGACGTGGAAAAAAAAAAAAGAAAAAAAAAGAAAAAAAGAAAAAAAAAACCGATCCCCAATCGCTCTCCCATCGACTGCTGAACTCCAACTCAGCAAGAGGCGGATGCAAAAGTTGACAGGGGAGCGGTGGCTGTTGATCCCATGCCATGAGGACACGAAGAAAGTGATTCTAAGTCGATCTAAGATATGCAACTTCAGCTACAAGAACAGCATAGCTGAAGTCAACATATCTTAAATTGATTCCCCCCCAAGTGCAGGCCAGCTGCAGCTAGGAATTTGTGTGTTTGCTCAAAGGTATTGGGAAAAGTTTTCAACTAGCAATAATCGCACCTCATACTACTATCCAGTCCTGACTACCTAACAGAACAGATCTGTGCAAAGAGCCAAGAAAGTCCCCGCTCTAACCAGATTTCACCCTTTCATAAGGCAGGATCCCAAGACAGAGGGTATATTACATCGCAATAGAAAACCTACCGCACCAAGTCTCAGACTACAGCCCAGGCTGTGGAGTGAAGAACAGCAGTGGAACTACCAAGCAGATGTTTTGATCCTTTGTAACCATGATCCAGGTGAGGTGACTGGAGCCCAGGAAGCAACTCATCTCTCCCAGCACTCGTGTGCCCACTTCAGTTTTACCACCTCATTTGCTTTAGCAAGTGTTCAGACAATGATGCATCTCCCTCAACCATGTAACACATATGCTGTTGCATGTTAATGTAACCAGAACACAGCACACTAGTGAGCAGCTCCTAGAGTGTCTCAGCCTGCAGATGACAGCCTTTTACCACCTCTAGTGGGAGCAGCAGAAACAAGCTTTTGTGTGCTTAAGCAGTGAATTAGCATGCCCTCGTACAATGTATTCTGATCCACTCAACTCAACCCCATGCCATTAGTGCAGGAGTCAGCTGCAGGGCTCTGTTCTGTATCACTCCTGTCCTGCACAGTAGATACTGGTGCTTAAGATGCCCCCATACTGCTCCACTTCAGTTCTGGAAGGGCCACCTCCAGACACAAGCGGTTCAGTTTTCTCCCTGCTATGCAATGAGTAGCAATTAAAATGGCTGTATCTCCCTTCATATGCTCTCAAGTATCATACAGAGGACTTGGCTCAAGAGGGAACTGGAGGCTGACTGCATTGCTAAGACCAGACAACTTGGGAGCTGGGAATGACAGGCCAAGCAGCAGTTTGTTGCTGGCAAGGGGTGCCAATCTTTGCCCCTGGGTTTCCACCTATTGTGGCTGCCTATAGGTAGGAGATCCATGTAAATGTAGCCACATGGGACAGACTAGAGGCACTGAGTGCTGTGGTGCTCAGAAGTTTGTCTTTGACTGAGAAGTTGGTCCAGTAAGAGATTACTTCACCCACCTGGTCCCAGCATATGAAAGACACAGCTACAACAATGCTGCAAAATGAACATTTATGGCACTATTATTTTATTAACTGAAGAGCTTCAGAAGCTTTGAGCACAAACAAAAATAGTCACCCTGGCAACTGTGTGTGAACGTGATCATATTTACCCACCCATTTCTGTACTGCCTAGTCCCACCAAGGAATTTCAACCCCTGAAGCCAAAAGCTTCTTAAATCACGCTATACACGTTGTCAAGAAAGAGTTGACAAAGTTACAAGAACTTCAATAGCAAGAGGTTGGCAAGAATCAGAACAATTCTTGAAGCCTGAATAAAGAGCCCACAAAATGTAACCTCATCCACCCCTCTGCCCCCATTCAAGAATACGCAACACCTCAATGGTGGTCATGTGGCAGATGCCTCAAGAGATTAGGTAATACTTTGCAACAATCACCATGTAGAGGCGATTCAAGGCTCCAGGAGAGGGCAACAATGGAATGTTTGATTTACTTGTTCCCAAGGTCTGTTACCGTCTCTCTGGCATGTCATGCCCACAGCGGGCTCTTTAGAAAGATGAAAAGTTTGAGCGAAGCAAACTGTAGGTTTGTTCCCAGAAAAAGCCTGTGAACTGCCAGCTGCTCTTATGACCACCCAAACGGTCCATGTATTTCTTAAACGGTGCTGAATTAAGTACAGGAATTGAGATATCGTGAGGGAAGAGATGGGAGATTGGAAAGCGAGAACTACTGGCCAAAGAAACCTCAGTTCTGGCGAGGGTGACAGTATTTCCCCCATGCTGAATACAGGACACCTGGCAAAATTACTCCCATTCAAGCAACTTCAACAGCAATCAGAACTATGCAGTACAAACATTCAGATAAATATTAAGTTCACTGAGCTGGTGTTAAAAAGAAACACTATGTAGTTGGATTCATTTTATTTGCCTTCTTATCTTTAAGGCTTTAGGGTTCACATAGGGATAAGTGAGAGACACAGCAGAGGTGACCAACTGACCTGATCCTGCCTGGTGCTCTCCACCCTCCATGCCTGGCTGGGCCCCTGGGACAGACTCACCTGTCCTGGTACCACATCTTCCCAAGCCAAAATGTGGGGGGGGGGGGTCACATAGCTGTGGTCAGCAGCTGCCTTTCAGCACAGCGCAGGAGGGAAGGGACAGGCACTGCTTCCAGCTTCAGGAGAGGAATGACCTGGCCAGTCTCTTTGCAGAGCTCCTCTCTTCCCCCCCACCCACTCCCCTGTGGCTGGAAGCAGCTTGTCCCTTCCTGCCTGCACAATGTCAAAAGGCAGCTAACTCCAGGCTGCAGGCGGCCACAGGCATAACCCAGCCACCTCCTGTCCCCTGGCTATGGTATGGACAGGAAGGGGTTAAGCCCTAAGGATGCATTGTGCACCAGGGCCCACAGAATCTGACTGCAGGGGCTTCAGAGAACCAGCCAGAGAGGTGGCTCAGCAAGGGAGGGTGCCTCGGGGACGGAGTAGTCCTATGCTTCTTGGGGGCAGGACCTAGGGTGGGGGAAGAGAGGTAGGTGAAGGAGCACAAACAGGCTGGAAATAGCTTCCCCCACCCCCACCACTCCAGAGCATAGCCAAGGGGCAGAAAGACTTCCTGCGAGGCTTTGGCACATGCAGGGCTCAGCTCCCTCTAGTTAGCCCCCAGGCTGGAGGGTCTTGGGCTTTTCCAGGGTGCCAGCCAGGACCGGCGCTAGGGTTTCTGGCGCCCTAGGCGCCGGGACATTTCGCCGCCCCGCGGGCGGGTCTCGTGGCTCCGGCGGAGCTGCCGCAGGCATGCCTGCGGCAGGTCCACCGTACGCCGCGGCTCCCTGCCCTGGGGGCTGGGGGGTGCCCTGGGCTGCCGGGTCGCGGCGGCGACTCCCTGACCCTGGGGGGGGCATGCCCTGGGCTGCCGGGTCGCGGCGGCGACGGCTCCCTGACCCTGGGTGGGGGAGAGGCGCGCCCTGGGCTGCGGCGGCGGCTCCTCACCCCGGGGCGGGGGGGCGCCCTGGGCTGCCGGGTTCGCGGCGGCTCCCTGACCCGGGGGGCGCCCTGGGCTGCGGCGGGGTCCCTGACGCGGGGGGGCCCTGGCTGCTCGGCTGCAGCGGGGGGCGCACTGACTCGGGGAAACACCTTGGGCTGCCGGCTGCAGGCAGCTGCTGCCGCCGGCAGCTCAGCCCCTCCAGCAGCAGCGGCTGCAACCATTTAAAAAAATTTTGAGGGGTGCCACTTTTTGGTGCCCCCAAATCTTGGCACCCTAGGCAACCACCTAGTTGGCCTAAATGGTTGCACCGGCCCTGGTGCCAGCCCAGCCAGAGGCAGTGGGTGAGGAAGGAGCCTGCCGGCCATGCTATGGTGAGCAGAGCACTCTGACCAGTGGCTGGTTCGCCAGACAGTGCTGGGAGCAGGATGCGCCTTGTGGGGTGGGTGAGGTGAAGGGGCTGCATGTAGAGGGCCAGTGTGGGGGCAGCAGAGGTGACACATAAGCAGCTGTTGCCTGGCACTTGCCCACACACTTACCAGCCACTGCAGCTCGCAGCCAGTGCCAGTTGAGGCCCTGCTGACCAAGAGCCAGCATGCAGCGGGGACTATGCTGACGGACCAGCACGGGGAGCGGCTGGCCCTGTGTGCTGCAGCTTTGCCTCTCCACCTGCCTTGCACATCCACCCTTATCCTCGGTCACTGGACCTCTGCCATTCACCGGTGGTAGGTGGGCCACTGGTGAGCAGGGATCCAGCCAGTAGCAGGATCTGCCAGTACTGATGTCAGGGGAGACAAAAAAATATGGTTCAATTTCCCCCTTTTTAAAACAAAGGCAGGACACCTGCAGGAGGACTTAAACACAGGACTGTCCCTTTAAAAAATAGGACATCTGGCCATTCTAGTTTGACAGGCTGAAGCAGCAGTAGCAAGGAGGATTGCAGACATTTCAGTCACAGGTTTTAACACTGTTTCTCAACGGCTTTGCTGCCACCTACCCTTTGAACATCGAAACAAGGCCAAGTGCTACTGAATAACCTCACTGTCTGTTCTGGTGACAGCCCACCTGCAAGGAATTTTGAACGTTGTTAAGAAGCAGGCTGTTCTACCCAGGCAGCTGTCTCTAGAGCACAGCGGAGGTGGGTGGCTGAATTTTTCAGTAAGATCCCATCTGCTGCAATGAGACATCAGGAAGAGGGCTGCTCTGAAAACCTCAGTCTTTTCATTCTTGCCCCCTCGCATTGCAGCCATCGTCTTAGGGGACATGGTATGTCTCTAGTGAGACTTCAGACCTGCATCTCAGAACATGCTTCTGAATTTAAACCCCTGTCAAGATTAGGAAGAGAAAAGTCTCCCACAGTATCACATGCCAACCCCTCTCCCAGATTTAGAGTTGAGGTTTCCACAGGCATTGTTCCATGAAAATGGTTTAGCTGTTTTTTTTTTGTTTTTGTTTGGGGGGGAAGGGGGGAGTATGCTGGAGGCTGATTTTGTAAGAAACAGCTGAAGTTTAAGTTAGACCCCATACCTGACAGGATTCTCCCCACTCCCCTTAAAACATCTTACTGAAAGACAGAAGAGGAATGAAGTCCCATTCTCTCACTCCAGCCGTCTGAAGCAAAGAGCCAGAGCTGGTGTCACCAGTACTTTGAATGTGTAAGTCACAACAAGGGCTAAACACTAAACAAATGAGGAGGGTCTTTTTTTGTGGCATCTCCACTTGCAGTTTATTTGGGATACCTGGCTTGCGAGGGGCCCAGTGCAGTTATTGGAGCACTTTTACTTTACTCCAGTGAGTTAAAGCAGCAGAGAAGAGTGAAACTGTCCCTGCTGCCCCTGATTTAAGACTAAGTGACAAAGCAAGTAGCATGGTCAGAAGGATGCATGCAGGATTAGGGGGGAAGAGATGGACAAAAATAGCACGGGAATGCAGGAGAGACACTGAGCACCTCCCCTCCAAAAAACCCACAATACCCCCCCAGTTAAATGTTAGGCACTGCTTCAGTATGGGGGCTTGGAAATTTCTACAAATGTACCTGTGTGACTACATTGTCCACACCTAGATGTGCATGAACAGCTGAGGTGGGGGAGCTGGGAAATCTCCTGAACTTGCAGTAGGCAGATTACTGCCTATAATGTTTTATACAAGTCTGCTTGGGGGTTAGGAACTGCATGGGAGCTTATTTCTCTACTGCTTTAGCTTCTCCATGCTTGCTATACAGCCTTAGGTAGGTCATCTCCCTCTGCGAGGGTAGCCGTAGTTATATAGGATGATAACTCCCTACCCACAAAAAAACCAAACACCACACAACTTAATGTGTTACACAGACTCCAGTAGATGGAAAACTCAGCACTTGCAGAGTACATATATTATTCTCCGCACTACTGGCCAGTCATTTTGACCATAGATTTGTACCAACTGGTTTTCTTTCAGAGAAATTCCCATCTTTTTAATCCCTCATGCCTGACTCCTCTACCAATCAAATTTGTGACAAATTGAAGATTGGTCCAAATTTCAGATAATGCCAGCTGCTTTTGTATGATTGCAGTTTCCACCTACAGTCTTTAAAATGACGCAAGGATCAAGCCTTCTGACAAAACCTGACCCAAAACTGTTTGTAATGGAACTGGAAAGATTCAGCCCTGCACATACCCAATGTGTTTCTAGAGCATTCCCTATTTACTGGGCATTCCTGCCTGGCAGTGGAGGAGCATGGAGGCAAGATAAAACAGGATGCTTCATCTTTATGGCCACCAAAAGTGCTTTTAAAGTCCCAGCTCTACAATGCTGGGCTGGAAATACTGTCCAGATGGACCTAAACTGCAAAATCCAATTTAGACCACCACCAAGTTAGTAAAACTTTGTGCCAGAAAACTTGTTATGTAAAGCCTCTTGCTGGTCATTAGGGCCTGGGGTGGCTCCATGCACCAGCATACCAAGCGTGTGCCTTGGGCAGCAAGCCAAGGGGGGTGCTCTGCTGGTCGCCGCAAGGGTGACAGGCAGGTTGCCTTCAGTGACTTGCCTGCAAAGGGTCCGCTTGTCCTGTGGCTTTGGTGAACCTCCCACAGGGGTGCTGCTGAAGCCGGTGGCTTGCCTGCAGGAGGTCCAGGTCCCCGGTCCTGCGAAGGCAGCCTGCCTACCGTGCTTGGGGCAACAAAATACCTAAAGCCGCTCCTGATTATGGTCCTTCTGGTTCTAGATGGAATTTGGCAAGTACAGTAGCATGAAGCTGGAAGGTTACAAAACTAGAAGCAGAATCAAAACTCTGTCTAGAGTGTGCTTTCAAGCCCTTCTCATTTTGATCAGAACTAGTTCTTCCACTACTAAGAATCCACATAGCTGCTGTTTGATCTACGTATTGCCATGCCAGCCCAGTGGTTTTATCTGGTAGATATAAAAGGAAAGGAGGAGTACATCTGTGTGTGTTCATGCTAGTTAAGGTTTCCTGTGTGGTTCAGCCAGTTGTGCCTACAGGTATGTTTATTTCACTACTTTAGCAAAGCAGCAGACTTTTTAATGGAACTGTTGATATTTTTCCTGGCTGGAATTCCTGGCTAGGCTAGGCAGCGTACAACTGAAGTTCATTCCTAGCTACAGTCTGAAACTATTATTCTCCTCGTGGGACTGAAGAGAATTGAATTGAAGGTTTCCATTGCATCGGTCAGATTTCTTCCTTCTTCATCCTTCACATTTAAGATATCTAAATAAAGGATCTCAGGCAGTTGACAGTAGCTCTTGCATAGGCCAAGGCTCGCTTTAACACCAGGCACACTGGACATTCATCTCCATCATTGCAGCCATATGTGGCACCATAACTAGGTACACCCCAGCAGATGAAGCTCTAAGCATAAGGCTTGATGCAAGGCCAAACACCTTGGGACAAGGCTAGTGGGGGAAGATTCCAGCTTTGTTAGCTTAGGCCACATGATCAATAGATCATTCTTTTGGTATTTTTTTTGGCATTCCTTTTGATACTGCAATGGGAACAGTAGCTCCAGTCTGCAAGCAGCATGCTTCTGTTTTGCAGAGTATAGAGAGAGTACTACTACCAGCAAGACATTTATATTCCAGTATCACTCAGAGATCTCAAAGATCAGAGACCTATGCAAGCTACATTAGATATGCATAATACAAGTTCCTGATCCTGAGAGCTTAAAGACTTCAGTGCACAAGAGAATTCTCCTTTACAAGAGATTAAGTAACTTGCCAGAGGTCTCACAGATTGTGGCAGAGCCAGGAACTAAACCCAGATCTCCAGAGTCCCATTGCAGGGTCTTAAGTGAGGAAGGATAGTCTGATCTAAACTTGTCTTCCCTGAAACAAAGTGAGACGAGATCTCTCGGTTAGCTTTTGACCAAGCACAACCTATCAGCGACAGTCTCTTAAAAAGGTCAACAGGGCATGCATGCACATATCCTCTGGGGTCTTAGAGAGCGGCACCTGGTGAGACAGTAGGATGGCTCAAGCAGTCCGATTGCGTGCCTTTGTTGAGAACAAAAAAAGGAGAGCTGGTGCAAAGCAGTAACAGGCTGAGACAATGTGATCCTACAGAACAAGTGCTGGATTTGTTCTTGCTGCAGGAGGTGGGTTTTGCTCTAGCCTGCAGTACCTTCATGCCAAGTAGCGCATAGAACCATAGATCAGGCTTCCAATGGGTATAGGTCTTGGAATTCTTTACTGATTCTGGGGGAAACTTCAAAGCGAAGTCTACCCCTGCTCCCATCCTAGACCTCTAGGAGTTAGGTATTTGCCTGCTCCTCATTCTATAGCCACGATGTCATGAGGTGCTTCATTGAAGGTCCAGGCCACAAGAGCAGCACCTGGCCAGGAATGCAGACAATGGCTGGGGGTTTCTGCACTCATTGCTGAGAAGAGGCTGGTTTCATACACTTGGTGACACCACGCTGGTCTTGCAATTATACACGTTTAAAGACAAAGTTCTAACCTTGGCTACACCTACAACTCCCATTGACATAGGTGGGAGCTGCATGGACATATGGTAGATAAGGGCAGAATTTACCCCTCAGAATACCAAGACCCTAAAGCTTCAGGTACCAGTAGAGTTGATGTGTACAACAAGCAGCAGTCACTAATGTAGGCATTTGCTCAAAGTAAGTGCCTATAAGATCAGTGTCAGATTCCTTTAGACACACACACTTGCTATGTGCCTGAGTTTTGAGACCAGTCTCTGCAAGAATGCAAGTTGCAGCCTGCTCCTCTTCCCTAGCTCTGAGAACCTCTCCTCCACCCAAGCCTGTGGGCTAGTACATAACCAGTCAAGAGACATTTCTCAAGGGCACATGCTCACTCATTGGATTCTTCACCCTGGGCAATTCATAGTGCACTGGACTGTGAGGACTATTTGGGGAGAAATGGAAAAGGTGCAGTTATGCTGCACTGCCAGACCAACCACTCAAACCTTTGTTTGGTCCAGGCTTTGAAGCTGTGCTCCGGCTCTGCTCCAGAGCCCTGGTTTGGTCTATCTTATGCTCCCCCTAGAAGGGTTCTTTCACCTCTGTCCTGGCCCACACAGACCCAGTCTAATGAGATTTTGGATCCCTAGGGCCAACATACAAGATTGATTGGAGCTGGTAGTACCTATTCAAGCAAAGCCAGGGAAGAACTTGCTAACTTGACTGCATGCTACCTTTGAGCCCAAATGCAACAGCTGTTTCTTATAGAAGAGATCTCGTTGGGCCAAGCTAGGGTGGTGTATTGGGAGGGGTTATGTTGCCTGTTGGCTGTCTGGGATCTGCCTGCAATTATGCAAGGCACGCACTGTGGGGAGGAGGGTGGTGGGGAGAAAGACTCTCCAGGTAGCTCCCAGCAGTTTTGCCACAGAGCTTGTGCCCCAGAGGAGATTTCCCCATTGACAGTGGCTAGAAAACCTTTGATTGTAGGGGTGTGCAGAGGACTGTGGGAATAGAATCAAGCTGGTGAGTTTGCTGTGTCTTTAGAGACCTGGCCTTTTGAGCATTAGGATAGATTGTGCCCCTACTTCAGGCACAACCAGTGAGTTTTTAAAGGCAGCTTTGTTTTAAATGTCACACTTGTTTGCATGGAGCACCCACCCCTTCAAGGCATGGCTGAGTAATCAGAAACTGCACTAGAGGGGTTCACAGGGCAGAATCAACACCTTGAATGGCACATGGAAGTATATGGAAGATAGTAAAAGCAGTGGAGGCCAGAGAGACTTGCAGCAGCTCACACTAAGTTCAGCATCTTGCAAATATCAGGCTGTAAAGCAACTCAGTACAACTTGTTGGATTAAGTGTGCCCAAGTCCAGGAGAGGTGGACAACTAAGCACTCTTCTGGGGAATAGTCTTGTATATTTTCCTACTCTAGTTCCTGCTCAGGCATCAGCTACCACTCATTCATTTCAACAAATGCACCATAAGAATGGCCATACTGGGTCAGACCAAATGTCCATCTAGCCCAATATCCAGTCTTTGACAGTGGCTTTGTAGGAAATGAACAGAACAGGTAATCAAGTGATCCATCCCCGTCACCCATTCCCAGCTTCTAGCAAACAGAGGCTAGGGACACCATCCCTGCCCATCCTGACTAATAGCCATTGATAGACCTATCCTCCATGAACCTAGTTCCTTTTTGCACTCAGTTATAATCTTGGCCTTCACAATGCCCTATAGCAATGAGTTCCACAGATTGACTATGCTTTGTATGATGAAATACTTCCTTTTGTTTTAAGCCTGCTGCCTATTAGTTTCATTGGGTGACCTCTAGTTCTTGTGTGATAAGGAGTAACAAATACTTCATTTACTTTCTCCACACCAGTTATGATTTTATAGACCTCTATATCATATCCCCTCTTAGTCTCCTCTTTTCCAAGATGAAGTCCCAGCCTTATGTTCTCCTCATATGGTCTCAGACAGAGCTGGGGGTGAAATATTAAACTCAAGAATCTTTTATACACCTGATCAGCAACAGAAACAGCCATAAATAAGGCACCTCATGAAGATGGAACTGGAACTGTTGAGTGGTGCTTAGCCTAACAGGTGTCCCTATGAAAGGTTTGAGTTGAGTCAACTTACCCCAGACAAAGTTAACAGCTAAAAATCAGTGGGAGCCTCTACTTCTGCCAGGTTAGAATGACCAACAGATTGAGGTGGGGGATACTGACTTGGGGCAGATATTTCAGGAATGTCTAAGATACAGGAGCACAAATTCCAACCATTCACAAGAGGACTTGTGGCTAAATCACTGAGGCACTTTAGAAAGTCTCTTCCCCCCGCCCCCTCCCAAAAGAAAAAAGATGAACAAAAAGTCTTCTCCAAGTAGTGAGATAGTCAATAGATGAGAATTAGTAACTCAAGTGGACTAAGGTACCCAATTGGTAACCTCATTGGGACTTCATGGAACAGCCAAGGATTATGTGGGTGGAATCAGAGGAGGGAAGTCATTTAATTCATCCGCTGCTGCTAGTGCAAGTGCTCTCAGATTTTTCTAGTCCAGAATGTCAGAACCCCATGACTTAGTCTACTTCCCTTGGAAGATGTGCTATAGTACACATTCTACAGTTCTTTGAAGGACGTAGGAGACAATTTAGTCCTGCTCAGCTCCTGAATGACCTTGAGGCAGAACCTCCAAGGATGGAGCAACGCGCATAGTTCCTCATATCCCTCCACAAGAGTGGTGGCACAGTCATTACATAACCATCCAATAGGTCTAGTGTAACTTCAGTTTTTGGAGTTTTCTGGTACAGCCTTCCCCCCCCCAGTTTAAGGAAGCATTTTTGCAGCAGCTACTCATTTATCAAAATGAGTTTTTAATTCCAGTCTTCCCTAGATATTTACCCATTCAGCACAGCTACAAGATCATTGTTAAGTCAATGAAAACAGACCAACATGACTTTTCTTCCAGTCTCTTCCTGTAAGTGCTGATGAATGAGCAATCTAGACTTCTAATGAAGACTTGCTACACTTAATATAAAGAAAGTTGACTTGGGATCTGTCTAGTAATACTGTAAGGTTTACTAGTATGGATCTGTCCCATCATGGAAGGTGATGCAGTGGGTGCATTCCAAGTCAGTACAAACTATGAGTTTTAACACCAGATCTATTCCAGTTTCACAGAATTGCAGATTATTAGGATTGAAGGGATCTCAGGAGATCTAGTCCAACCCCCTGCTCAAAGCAGGACCAATCCCCACTTCCCTAGATTGCCCTCCTCAAGGATTGAACTCATAGCCCTGGGTTTAGCAGGCCAATGCTCATACAAGAGTTATTATGTATTTTATGCAGTACAGTGTTGCCCATTTGCAACCTATGGGAAAGCTGAAGTATATTTAAAATATTCCCCTCACCTGTCAAGTTTTTGTAAAGCTAGCTCCCCACCCTTGACTCTTCTGGAAGAATGATTTAATATTAGAAGCAAAAGCAAAGAACCACAAGTCAGAAAGTTGTTTTGATCATTTCAAATATGAAGTTGTTTGCAACAGCTATATAAAAAGCTACTCTGATTTTTTCATCTGGCAGAGCAAGTCCCTCGAGTTTAGCCAATATGTTTATCTATGTAAAGTCATGAAATAGTCCCTGTTCTAGTTAGTACTTTGCTCTGTGCTACCATAAGGAGTAGAGCTTACTGTGGTAGATTAAACAAGTTTGAGATTTTAACCAAGATCAGCTTTTCATCCAGCAGGGGTCAGATTCTGGATCTAGATTGCACTTGGACTGCATGAGTATGAAGTCAAGTAGTTTGTTTTTTTTTTTATTTTGCAGTCTCAATTTTAGAAGCAAAAGGGAGTTCTGTAACAGAACTACATTTTGTAGAGACATGATAGCTCATTTTGCAGCATCTTTGACATTAAAAAAAGGATGAGAGATGCAGACCTAAATGATTTCTGACTAGGGTATCTTGATCTATTTTAGACACTGGAATAGTTCATTAGCACTTGGCTTTTATCACTTTCTTGTGATCTATATTAAAAAAAACACACACACACAAAGCTATCTAAAGAGAGAGAAACTTATGAGGACTTTGTCAGGATTTCCAAACCAGTCTAGTTCCTATAGATTCCCTTGAAAATCCTGGGATAAAAAAATATGTAGGTTAACACTTTACCCCTTCCATTGAAGATCAAAAGTCAGCCTTGAAGCTTTTATCCTCCTACTCCCCAGCCTCCCAAATAAAGGTTTGTTTTAAACCAAGACAGTTGTATTTAAGATCTTTAGCTTCTCCCCCACACTCCACTGGCTTGGGTTCTGTTTGAATTGGACTAGTTGTCCAGCAGTGGGATCTGACAGATCAGGATGTGGACGTGTGTGTGTATTGGCTGGTTGTAACCAGGACTACCGAATGCTCTTTATTTGGCAGGGGTACAGTCAAAGCACATCACAAGGTCTCTGCCACCATGTGGTCTAAGATGTAGCTTTAGACCACAAGCTTCTAGATACTGTATTTTCCTACTGTGCCTGACCCAGCTGCCCAACTTAGGGTACCTCTATACTACCCACCAGACCGGCGGGTAGTGTTTGATGTATCGAGGATTGATTTATTGCATCCAGACGAGACACGATAATGGATCCACTAAGTGATGCCTATACTCCACCTCAGCAGGAGAAGCAAGTGGAGTTGACGGGGGAGCCGCAGCAGTCGACTTGCCACCATGAGGTTGGCCAGATAAGTCAAACTAAGATACTTTGACCCTGCCACAGAGGGGGAATAGTTAAAAGCTGCTTCCTGAATTCACCCAGGTCAAGGCCAACAATTTAGGAACTGGAGATCATGGTTTGTTGATCATAGCCATTAAAGCCCACGCATGTGCACCCTACTCACTTTAAAGGGATTAACTACTATTCCAGCTCAGGACCAAACCAAAAGCTTCCTCATTTACTCCCATGAAGTGTGAGAAGAAAAGCAGTCTTGAACTGATGTCCCATGTAGAAAAAGGGACTAGAAACTCTCGCCCTTCCCCAGTTCCCTCTTCTGCTACTTTTGATTGTGGTCATTATTTAGCTTCCAAGACCACACATTTGAGTCTGGAAGACTGAGACCTCTATGGACCATGGGGACCATTAAAGGGTGCCATGGGAGTGTTAAACAGCATAGTGGGATGTTAGACCCACACTCCTGGCCAGATTTCAATTTCAGGAATTTCACTCTACCTATGTAAATTCCAGCTGTAGATTCAACTGGATACAGTATTCTTCACAGCTAATTTTTCTATACAGCTGCTGCGTTTCACTCTGGAGAAAAATGAAACAAGTACCATAGTCTATAGCACAGTCAGACCTGTACTTTTGACTAGTCTATAGCCTATACCACAGTTGAAGAACCTGCAGCATAGACAACACCTTGAGTTTATGCACCACTTTCCCCTATATCACACTAGCATCCAATGTCAGCTGCAGAAATTCCCTACATGGAAAGGCAATATTAGGATAGTATTTAAAGTATGTTTCCATTGTGTCTCCAGTTGCCAAAGTCAAACAAAACTAAAGATTCTATTTCTTTATAGCACCTTGGGTAATAATGAAGAGAATTATGCAAGTATCCAGACCAGGGGTAGGCAACGTATGGCACACATGCCGAAGACGGCACGTGAGTGGATTTTCAGTGGCACTCACACTGCCTGGGTCCTGGCCACCAGTGTGGGGGCTCTACATTTTAATTTAATGTTAAAGGAAGCTTCTTAAATATTTTAAAAAATGTTATTTACTTTGCAAACAATAGTTTAGTTATTATAGAGACTTATAGAAAGACCTTCTAAAAATGTTAATGTATTACTAGCTCGCAAAACCTTAAATTAGAGTGAATAAATGAAGACTCAGCACAGCACTTCTGAAAGGTGGCCGACCCCTGATCCAGACAGTAGTCTCTTATCAAGTGGTCCCACAGAAGTCATGAGTACCAGTATCAGGCAATACCCAAAACAAAATGGCACATGTTTCATGGCCAGCCAGGACAAAAATACTTATGGACCAGTAAGTGGTTCTGAGCACTGGAGTGGACCCTGAGGGAAAAAAGTCACTCCACATTGCTGCTTGCAGGAGAAGCACCAAAGGGGAGCTTAGGACATCCCTGGGATGTGGAAGGAGAGTCAGCCTGCATCTGGGACAAGAAAAGGCATTTGTGAGTGGAAAGTGCTTGTTGCACTGGCTTGTGACCCAGCCATCCTGCCCTGACTCCAGAGGTAGCTATAATCCACGTGTAGAGTACAGATCGGCAAGGTTTATGAAAAACATTGGGGGTCTGTCAAGATGGCCCACCACTAACAGCTGTTACATAATGTTACTACCTTGTCTTGTTGAGTGTTTGCAATGGGGTGCACACACACACTCCTACTCACCTGCAGTAGTGTCGCACACATGACTGGCCTTAATGATCTGTCACCCAAACAGGACACTGCTAATTGTTACTTTGGAGGCCAATCAAGCAAAGTGCACAGGAACGCCTTGAATCTTATCCTAAGATCTGCCCTACAAAGAAAAGTGGAGGAGCAAAATAACTGAAAGCTTTTAAGCTACAAGAAAAACGGAATGGGAAAATGAAGTGCAATGTCTTCTTGAGGATTTTCCTCTTAGCTTTGGGCTGCTCCAAGCTACCCCCCGGCTCCACTATCAAAAAACGTTTGAGAAAAGTTTGGCACATCCTATGCAGCTCGTCTAAGTGCTCTTTGTATTTAGGAAGCAAATATCTTTAACAATCACTCACGGAAAAGAAGCCAATCTGTAGTAGATGCCTTCATATAGCATGCACCACTGTCTGCAGGGCTGGCTCTAGCCATTTTGCCACCCCAAGCACGGCAGCACACCACAGGGGGCACTCTGCCGCTCGCCGGTCCCACGGCTCCGGTAGACCTCCCGCAGACGTGGCTGCGGAGGGTCCGCCGGTCCCGTGGCTCCGTAGACCCTCCGCAGGCATGCCTGCCGGAGGTCCACCAGAGCCGCCTGTTGCCCTCCCGGCAATCGGCACAGCGCCCCCAGCGGCATGCCACCCCAAACACGCGCTTGGCACGCTGGGGCCTGGAGCCGGCCCTGACTGTCTGTAGTTGTGTTTTGCCTTACAATGCCCTCTGCCCTAGCAGTTGTGTTGTCCTTTCATCAAGGTGTGTCCCAAATCACTGAAAAATCTAGGTTCTTAATAAGAGAACAAGGCCTGTCTCACACTAGCAGAGAATGCCTGTTAGATCAGTTTGGGAGACTCTGGTACTACAGTGATTCAGGCTAATTAACAGCCTAGATCAGGGTTCAGCAACCTTTCAGAAGTGATGTGCCAAGTCTTCGTTTATTCACTCTGATTTAAGGTTTTGCGTGCCAGTAATACATGTTAACGTTTAGAAGGTCTCTTTCTATAAGTCTATAATAGAGAATTAAACTATGGTTGTATGTAAAGTAAATAATTTTAAATTAAACTTAAACATTTACACCTTAACATAAAATGCAGAGCCCCCCAGACTGGTGGCCAGCACCCAGGCAGTGTGAGTGCCACTGAAAATCAGCTCACATGCTGCCTTTGGCACATGTGCCATAGGTTGCCTATTCCTGGCCTAGGTTGATCTAGTCACCTGGTTTACTCTAAGGGGCTAGTATAGGATTGTTTCCTATAGCATGTTCCCTAGACCAGGAGTTCTCACAATCTCTCTTTCTGACCCATCCAACAGGCCATAAAAACTTCACAGCCCATCTACGCCACAACATATAAAAGGCAGGACCAGCATTAAGGGGTAGCAAGCAGTGCAATTGCCTGAGGCCCCATACCACAGGGGGCCCCAGGAAGATAAGTTTCTCAGGCATTGGCTTCAGTCCCAAGTGAAAGGGCTCAGGGCCCCAGCTTCAGACCAATGCGGTGGGACTTTAGCTTTCTGTCCTGGACCTAAGCAAGTCTAACACTGGCCCTGCTTGGCAGACCCCCTAAAACCTGCTTGCAAGCACCCAGGAGTCCCCAGACCACTGGGCGAGAGCCACTGCTCTAGACTTTATGAAGTCAGTCATCAGAACTGGCTTTTTTGTCAACCCAAGCAGTAGGGGGGAAAAAAGCTGCAATTGCGATCAGTGGCAGGTCCACTGCACTGCTTCAGTTGGCAGCAGGTCCTTCCGTCTAAGAGGGACTAAGGGACCCTGCTGCCGAAGAGCCGAACATGCCATCCTTCTTCATTGGCCGCCCCAACGCCTGCTTGCTGCACTGGTCCCTGGAGCCGGCCCTGTCATACAGATAACAAGGGAGGAAGACTTCCCCTCCCTCCCCCCGCTTCCCTTGGCAGACTGCTCTTCTGTCATCACAGGTCTTTCTCCCCTACCCAGTGTTCAGAGAACCACAGGACTGGAAAGGACCTGGGAGGTCATGAAGTCCAGTCTCCTGCTCTCATGGCAGGACTAAGTACTATCCAGACCATCCCTGACAGGTGGTTATCTAACCTGCTCTTAAAAACCTCCAGTGACAGATTCCACAGCCTCCCTAAGCAATTTGTTCCAGTGCTTAATCACCCTGACAGTTGGGAACTTTTTCTAATGTCCAACCAAAACCTCCCTTGCTGCAATTTAAGCTCATTGCTTCTTGTTCTATCCTCAGAGGTTAAGAACAATTTTTCACCCACCTCCTTGGAGCAGCCTTTTATGTACTTGAAAAGCACTAGCATGTCCCCCCTCAGTCTTCTCTGCTCTAGGCTAAAAACCCATTGTTTCCAATCTTGAAAGATAGAGATCTTGCTAGGTCATTTTTCTAGACTTAACCATTTTTGTTCTCCTCCTCTGGACTTCCTCCAGTTTGTCCACAACTTTCCTGAAAGGTGGCACCCAGAACTGGACACAACACTCCAGCTGAGTCCCTATCAGCACAGAGTAGAGTATTCTGTTTAAAGACAGTTTCGTACGCTTGGAATAAACTTTAGGCTTCCTTGGGCCCTCACCAGATATTCTTTCCATCTCTAATGTCTCAGTTCAGACTTGTTCTTCGAATGGTGGTGGTGGGGTGCCCAAACAAGGTTTGTGATCAGTCACTTCCCATCTAATCTCACACTGAGCACAGCAGTTGACAAACACCTGCTTTTCCTCCCACAAGTGGAAGAGATTTGGGATAAAAGGGACAGGAGTCACGAGATCCAAGTTCCAATCTGCTACAGATCTGTCTGACTTCAGGCAAATCAACAGCTTATGCCTTTTCCTTCTGTTACGTGATAATGTTGACCCGCCTTTGTAAAGCACTTTGAGTTTCATGGACAGAGCACTGTCTAACAAGGGGACTACAAATTGCTAGAATTGCCAAGACAGTGTTAAGATTCTTCTACAGCATGTACGCTAAGCAAGAAATTGCGATGAACAAAGATTAGGAAAAGACAGGCTATATTTTTCTTCTCTCCTTTCTTCCCTTCCCCCTCATGCCATCACTGTTCAACTACTCTACAATTCGACGGATTGTCTCATGGATCCAGAGAAGAAAATTAAGGAGCTCCCTGTATTGTGTTCCCACCATCAACCTACTGCATTCTAGAGGGACACTCATCCTTGGTAGACCAGCCTGCTACTTCTGCAGTCTCTCCTTTGCAGGTGGGCAGACACTAGTGTTACTGCATGCTGACACAATCTCGTTAACATGTAACCATGAACAATTCCTGTCCCAGTGGTGCTAATTACTGGGAAGGCCACCCATTTGGAAACACCAAATTCTTTCCCTGAAACAATTAGTTTGGGTGGAATGTGGGGGGTGGGGGGAGGAGAGAAGGCATCATCCACAGCTGTCTCAATTCCTTTTCGGACTGCAGAACAGAGTAGCCAAGTTTGGAGCTCCAGCGTGACATCTGTTTAACACGGCCGCCAGCAGTTCACCCCTCTTTGCATGGAGGCTTTAAAGAGTCACTACAGAGATGTTTAAAGCTCCTAGGAAAGGATCCACAGAGAAGTGAAGTCTGTTTTAACAGCCAAAAGAGGGGTATTGCCATGCTAGATTCGCACTAGACACCTTGGCGCTTTAAAAGCAGCTGCTGTTGACAGGACGAGGCAGATTCTGCTCTGCTACACTTGTGTAAATTCCAGGTACGCTGAAAGAGTGTATAAATTGGTTAGTCCAGTACAGATCTAGGAGCAGTATTTGACCTACAGAAGTTCCCCTGGAGATTAGGGCCATAGTGCAGTTTTCACTTTAGTCTCGTACCCAAGTGAGGAGTCTCACAGGAGATCTTTGCAAGGGAGCTGATCAACTTTCTGACTTGGGCCAAGGGGAATCAGCACAGCCCATGCTGCCTAGCAGGGGAAAAGAAATCACATGCATGTTTGTAAGAGCCACCTAGAGCCCTGCTGGGTGTCTTTTCACCCAGGCTCTGGTTTGTAAGCCAGGAAGTGCTTCCTTTCTCAACAGCAGGGGTGCCTGCACTAAAGAGCGCAGTGCACCCAAGTACACCTTCCACGCACACTCTGTAAGTCAGGCATTGTTGTGGATAACAAGGACCATGAATCCAGTTATTGAATATTCTTCTTTGTGTAAGAAGCCTCGGTGAGCATGATCTCTGCTTTAGTCCTCTTAGAGAACAATGAAGAGACTAGCAGCAGATGCTAATCATTTGCAGGGCTCTAATCAAGACAGAAAAGATGCTTAATTCACGTAAGCAAACTTCATTTTGCACAGCAAAATCCCCAGGACCTGGGATGCTCACTGAGCATGATGGAACAGCTGGCATTCCTCCCCTGCCCCCACCTCCCAAGATGCTTAATAATCAAGCCCAAGTCTGGAGAATTCAAGTAGCAATACAAACAGCCCCTCTGCTCAGCAATGCAAGAATTTCCTGAGATCAAGAAGGGAATCTGGAATGAAGTCGGACACAGTGGACACCACACCTCTCTCTTGACCCAGGTTATTAGTTTTGAAGTGCCTATAATCTAAACTGACCGTTGGTGGCTGGCTTTAGGAAAGACTACTCCTAACAGCTGCAGTAGACTACCTGTTCCACTATAGCATTGGCACTGTCTGGTTTAAACAGATCTCGGAACAATCCCCATCCAACAGAGAGTAGAGCCAGAATGCAAATGCTTAGTGTCATCTGCTTTTTTAGATGATGCACAAAGTAGTTTGCAGAAGGCACAAATTTCTGTGCGCTCACGGGACTGCAGGAACCTTACCACAAAACCCTCACAAAATGAGAGGTCTTCTCTCACGAAGCTAGCCCAGGAGAGGAGAGCTAAACAGCATGGGTTTGGGAAGGAAACATGCAAGCTGCAGTGTTTTGAGAAATTTGCCAGACCACAGAGCAAGACAATAGACATGTCTTACTGGAAGAAGAAACCTCAGCTCCCCAGTGAGTGGTTTACTAATGGATTGTGTGGCTCAAGGTGCTGGAGTATACAAATCCCAGAGACTGAACCTAGATTCGCTATTAGATTTCAAGTTTTTACTGGACTGGCTCTCCCGATCCCACTCCACCCTGCTCCCTCTACCCATTACAAGCTGATCCCATTTCAAACAGCTTCTTTGAGAAAGACAAGAAATAATCCCACAATGCTTCCCCCAGCCACTGGGAGTGGAACTACACCACGATTAACAGAGCATGAAAGACAAGTTGCCCAGACTGCTTCAGTGTCTGAACTCAAATCTACCAAGATCAGTTGATCTTGCCACTATGAGGTTTTAGCCCAGTGACTGATACGGAAGCAAAGCCAGCAGCAATTATAGATAGGTCTATTGATAAAAGGGAAAGCCAGGTCTTCAGTAGGATGCAGAGGTAAAGCAGGAGAAGAAACCAAGTTAGAGAGGGGGAAAAAATGCACTTTCCTCCTTTCATATGTTTAGCTTTAGACTCCAATTAAGAATATTGAGAGAATGGATCCTCCCAGAGAAGAGGACAAAAAAAGAACTCCCACACAAAAAAAAGCAAACTTTCCCATGAAAATATTCTATTTTCTTTGAGAACAGGATACACCTGCACGTCTCCTCCAGTCAATTCCCCTCCACTCCACAGGCTTCATTAATGGGTTGACGGAACCCTCTGCTGGTGCAACTGTGAAACTGCAGGCAAAGCACCGTCTTCAGACTTGGGGAAGACGTAACAGGTGACAAGATGCAGGCAAGTCGTGAGTGGACCCAGGCTAGCAGCACACCAAATCCATACTGCAAGAGAGAGGACCAAGAGTCTTGGTCCAAGAGGCGCAATGTAGCCAAGTATCAGAGGGGTAGCCGTGTTAGTCTGGATCTGTAAAAGCAGCAGAGAATCCTGTGGCACCTTATAGACTAACAGACGTTTTGGAGCGTGAGCTTTCGTGGGTGAATACCCACTTCGTCAGACGCAGGCCAAGGAAAGGGTGTATTCCAGGAGAGCAGTGAAGAAAGCACACGCCAGAAAAGCCATGCGCTTGCTGCAGAACAGGAACCAGTCTTGTGCATTGTGCGCATTAAGCAAACTAAGCTGCATGCAAGAAGTTGTCAACTGGGGAGGGGTAGCTCAGTAGTTTGAGCATTGGCCTGCTAAACCCAGGGCTGTGAGTTCAATCCTTGAAGGAGTGATATGGGGCAAAAATCTGTTGGATGATTTAATTGGGGATTGGTCCTGCTTTGAGTAAGGGATTGGACTAGATGATCTCTTAAGGACCCTTCCAACCCTGATATTCTATGAACATCAAACCAAAACCCCATGCTTCTTGTCTCACTTCTCTTTTACCTGCAGACTAGAACAGGTTTTGCTACCACGGGAAAGCTTAGTGATCCTTGGTATGTGCTAAAGAGAAGAATTGTCAATACATTTCCTTTAAGAGAGAAAGCTAAGAAACTAGAGCCAGAATTGAACCAGGCGAATCTGGTGTGTTTAAACCAGAAAACTATACCAATTCAAAAGCTACATTAAAAGCCCACATGCACACTGTGAGATTAGAGAGTCCTGAAATTGGGAGGGGGAGAGAATACTTGTTCTTGCTGTTCTTTCATTTCCTGTCCAAAAAGCAAAGTTATAGGAGGTGCATAATAGCAATGATCTGACACTTTCAATAGAAGATCGAGACGGGGGGGGGGAAATCGAGGATTTGAGTTATTGTTCTATAAAACAGTTTGTAAACATCTGGATTTTGCAAGTGTGTTTTATGGTCATTAACCTGGTGGGGGAGAGCTATGGTTTCTTGGGGGCGAGAGGAGAACAGAGGAGAATTTATCCCTTAAGGAGGCTTCCCATGATGTACTGCAAGTTTAGACAACTGAACAACAAAACCACACCTAGCAGAGTGTGCAAATCCCTTTACCATCCTCCAGATTCCAAAGCACTCACTCCCTCTCACACAGACAGACATTCGATTTTCCCGACTGCCAATTTTCTTAAGTCACGTTTTGTTTGTGAAAATAAAGAGTAACCTGATTTCAAAGATACATGGCCCCTACACAGAACAGCTATGGAGACAGGAACAGCAGGATCCCTAGGACAGACATACAAACGTGCCTTTTGCCATTGTATAATGTGCCCTTAAGTTGCACTGTATGCAGAAAGAGGGAAGGGGGTGGGGGAGGGTGGACCACAAACATAAGAAAAATATCAGCTTGGAGACTACACTGTTCCCCACCGCTAAACATTACAGGAAAGACAAAATAAGACTCCAGAATCAGCACAATTTTTTTTTTTAAATAAACCCCAGTTAAAATGATCTCAGTCTGCCTGCCCAGGCTACAGGGAGAGATTCAAAGCAGACGCCAAATACAAGAGCCATGAATACAGAGCTGCAATTACTATAAGAAATAGGGAATGTGGAGGGGGGGGTGAAATCCCACTGAACACACAAACAAACAGCTCCCAAGCAACAACCTGCAGCTTCTAGACTCCCAGTGATTAATGACAACGTGGAATTCAAGAGCAGAAGCAACGTCCTGCGCCCGGTTTCCAGAGGCTTGACAACAAGCAAGGTTACTGGGGCCGAGTGACTCCACCAGAAACAGAGTCTGGAAGCAGCCAACACTACATTGCGGTGAGGGGGGGGGGGGAGAAGGAGGAGGCGAGGTCTGATTTGGGTCCCTTGTACGCACCCCTATTTCTCTCTCCGCTGCTCTGTGCGGACTGATCACGCAGCCACACTCCGCCGGCTCCCAGGGCTGGCCCCCGGCTCGCGCCCGCCAGCTGAGCTCAGTTCCTAGAACTCGCAGAGTGGGTCAACCACAGTAAAGTGTTAGGAGAACTGGCTCCCAAGCGCCTCAGCATCTCGGCGGGGGGTGCCCAGATGTGGGCTAGATCGCTGGCCTTGACCCACCCCAGGCAGTCAGGAAGAGGGGGGCACTGACACCGTCCTTGCACCGGGCCAGAGAAGGAGCATCCTCGCCCTCGAGGGGCAGAGGTGGGGGCTACCTCCGTATGATCAGCACAAGCCAAGCACTTTGCGGACAGCCCCAGCACGCCCAGGGCAGCGCGCCCCCACCCTGGTACAGGGGGCAGCTGCAGGCGCAGAGGAATCAACTATGGAGGGAGGTGCCCCAGCTCACCGGCCCGAAGGAGAAGACGGGAGGGTTCCGGGGCGCCCCTGGGGGGGGGGGGCAGGTGCAGCGAGGGGAGTTCACGGCGCACACGGGCTATGTGCGAGACGCGCAGGGCTGCGAGCGAGAGGGTGTGGGGAGGGGTGACTGAGTGGCAGCCGGGCGGGGGGGGAGGGCGCGGGGGTGCTGGGCTCACTGAGGTGAGGGTGCAGGGGGAGATGCTTTGGGAGCGGACTGCGGTGGGAGAAGTAGGGGTGCAGGGTAAGCTGCCTTGGGGTACCGGGTGAAGCTGCCTGGGGGGAAGCGGGGGTGCAGGGCGCACTGAGGTGGGGGTGCAGGGGGAGCTGCCTGGGGGAAGCTATATGGGGGTGCCGGATGAAGCTGACTTGGGTGAAGTGGGGGAACTACATAGGGGTGCAGAGGGAGCTACCTTGGGGGAAGTGGGGGTGTAGGGCGCACTGAGGTAGAGTGGCAGAAGAAGCTGCCTCGGGGGAAGGGCGAAGCTATATGGGGGTGAAGGGGAGCTGCCTTGGCTGAAATAGGAGTGCAGAGAGCACTGAGGTGGGGTGCCGGATGAAGCTGCCTTGGGGGAATGGGGGAAGCTGCAGGGGGAGCTGCCTTGGGGGGAAGGAGGGTGCAGGGCGCACTGAGGTGCGGTGCCGGATGAAGTTGCCTTAGGGGAAGGGGGAGCTACATGGGGATGCAGGAGGAGCTGCCTTGGGGAAAAAGGGGGCGCAGGGGGCGCTGAGGTGGGGGTGCAGAATGAAACTGCCTTGGGGGGAAGAGGGAAGCTGCCTTAGAGGGAAGGGGGTGCAGGGCGCACTGAGATGGGGTGCTGGATGAAGCCGCCTTGGGGGGAAAGAGAGGAGCCGCTTCGGGGCCGGGGCGCCCGGCGGACTTACCCGAAGTAGGCGGCGGAGGGTCCCGGGGCGCCGCCCAGCAGCACTAGGAGCGCGCAGGAGGAGAGCCATCCCAGAAGGAGGTGTCCATCCAGCATTTTGCTGCAGCACTAGGGCTGATCATCTCGTTTCCCCGCAGAGCCCGATGAGGCTCCTGCTGCCTGAGCAGTCTTCTTATAGCCTGGGAGGCAGCGAGCGCCCAGCCGGGAGCGGGGCGGGACCGCTCCCACAGGCCACGCCCACACGCCTTGAGGGCTCTGCGGGGAGGGGCGGGGACGACAGGGGAGGGGGCGTGGTTAGGAACTCAGGCTCCGCCCTCATCAGAGGCCGGCACATGGGCCTCTGACGGGGGTGGGGGGGGGAGCAGCTGCAACGGGGCAGGCTGGAACTCAAAGGGAAAGAGGCAGGCGGCTATAGCGAAGGAGACACGGAGTGTGTGTGTGTAAGAAGAGAGAGCCTGTGCATGAGTGTAAGAATCAGCTGTGTGAGCGTATCAGAGGGGTAGCTGTGTTAGTTTGGATCTGTAAAAGCAGCAAAGAATCCTGTGGCACCTTATAGACTAACAGACGTTTTGGAGCATGGGCTTTCGTGCACACGAGCATGAGAATGTCATGGCTGCGATTGTGTGCATGAGAATCAGCTGCATGAGCATAATTGTGCGCATGAGAGTGTGGAGTGTGCATGTGTGCTTGATTGTGACTGCAGGAGTGAGTGAGACATGTGAAAGTGACTGGGCTTGCATGCATGACTGAGCATGTGGAACTTGTGCAGGCGCTTCACTGTGCTTGTGTGTCTGTCGTGCCTGAATGAATGGGGTATGTGAGTTTGTGGACATGCAAGTGTATAGCGTGTGTGTGAATAAGTGAGAGTCAGAGGAAATGTGCATATGTGAATAAGCATGAATGACCAGGAGTGTGTAGTGGATGAGTGTGAATGAGAGGCAAAGAATGAACACGTGTATGCGAATGAATGTTTTGGTGTAGTAAGAAGTATAAGGTCCAGGGACATGGGGGTTATACTTCAGTGGGTTTATTTTTCCATGTGTAAAATGCACTTCTTGCAATCTCCAGGTGCATATGATATAAAAACTATCAAAATAAAATAATCATATAATTGTCAACATGTCAATTAAAAAGAAATTCCTTGAGACCTAGATAGAAAAATCTTTCTGGCATTCCCAACTTTTTTGGGCAACTAGACCTATTTAACCAGACTAAAATCTTGATCCAATATAGATTCATAGAGTACAAAGCCAGAAGGGACCATTGTGATCATCTAGTCTGTCCTCCTATATTACACAGGCCAGAGAACTTCCCCAAAATAATTCCTAGAGTAGATCATTTAGAAAAACATCCAAGCTTGATTTAAGAATCTACCACAACCCTAGCTCAATTGTGCCAATGGTTCATTACTTTCATTGTTTAAAATGTACACCTTATTTCCAGTGTGAATTGGTCTGTCTTCAGCTTCCGGCTCCTGGATCGTGTTATATCTTTCTCTGCTAGATTGAAGAGCCCATTATTAAATATTTGTTCCCCTTGTAGATACTAATAGATTATAATCAAGTCACCTCTTAATCTTCTCTTTGTTATGCTAACTAGATTGAGCTCTTGGAGTCTATCACTGTAAAGCATGTTTTCTAATCCTTTAATCATTCTGCAGGTCTTCTCTGAACCCTCTCCAATATATCAACCTCCTTCTTGAATTGTGAGCACCAGCACTGGACACAATATTCCAGCAGCCGTCACTCCAGTGCCAAATACAGAGGTAAAGTAACCTCTCTACTCCTACTCTAGAGTCTCCTGTATGTGCATCCCAGGATCACATTAGCTCTTTAGGCTACAGAGTTACGCTGGGAACTCATGTTCCACTGATTATCCACCATGACCCCCAAATCTTTTACAGAGCCACTGTTTCCCAGGATAGAGTCCCCCAACCCTGTAAGTATGGCCTGCATTCCTTGTGCCTAGAGGTATGCATTTACATTTAGCTGGTTTAAAAGACATGTAGTTTCCTTTCGCCCAGTTTATCAAGTGATACAGATCAGACCTAGCCTCTTTATTATTTACCGCTTCCCCAATTTTTGTGTCATCTGAAAACTTTACCACGGATGAATTTGTGTTTATGAGTGTATATGAGAGAGCATGCACACAAAGAAGTGCGTATGTGCACAAACAGCTATATTGTAAAGGAGCGGGAAACGTTTTAGGAAATTGTATAGATCTACATTAAATACTTGCTGTGCCAGCTAATGCCCACCTCATATCCAATAGTGTTGAGCAGTTTAACCAGCCCCTTCATGTCCAGACTGTTTGCAGTTAACCTGAAAAACAGAAGACAGACAAAACTTCCAAACCCTGAGATTTATCTGTCATGAGATTTCTGAATTGGAGCTCCCCTGAGAAAAGTTTTGCTTCTTCTCCCATGCCCTGGGAGCATGTATGTTTCAGTTGGTTGATTCACAGCTGAGTGAGGGGCTCCATGCACAGCTACTGGCAAGAGGATTCCACTCTGTCCCTTTCCTGTGCCTGTCATGCCTCAGCCACTCTCCCTGGGCAAATCTGGACCCCCAAGCCTGCACTGTTTACCCTTGACCTTAGTTCTTCTCTGGAGCGTCCTTCGGGGGTGTTACCATGAAGACAGGTGCTTTGAAAAGGGAGCTGGCCGAGTGTGAGCCTAGAGGGAAGCATTTCCAAGCAAACAGCACATACTAACGGCCAGCCAAATCCTGCCTCCACAGGGACTCAAGAAGAGGGCTCTTAAGGAGCAAGCAGCATGAGCATAGCATTGACCACAGCAACCAAGCCTTGCCTCCATTTACAGCTTTTTGTAGGGATCACATGATAGCCACCACTTTGGATAACATACCAAGGACTGAACCAGGGACCTCCAGAGCTGAAAACACACATCTCTATAGCTTGAGCTAAAGACCTCGGGGGTGGGGGTGGGGGTGGGGGGGCATTTCCAAGCTCTACCCACAAAATGAGCTCCACCCACAATATACAACCTCCAGTAGATGATACAGATGTTCAGGCTATGATTATGCATGCTCTTGTATAGATTTTCAGACTATAATCCTCAATTCTCCTTCTTTACATGCTTGGATGAGCAGTAAAATAGTTAATCTCTTAAGAGTCAGCATCACATATCCGAGTTGGAACTCACTGAGATGAAGGGTGCAGGTCACGCTTCTCAGTTATTGTTTCAGGTTCTTCAAACACCGGCAGATGTCTCTGTGTCAGTTACACTCAGCTCGTGTTTTCAAGGCTCTTTCAGCAGCTAGATACTTTTTAGTGCAATGAAAGGTTAAATACTGGAGAATAAAAAGGCAATATGGAAAAGATACCAGTATGCCATATCAGCTGCATATGACCCATATCGTCTGTGGATCAGACACAGATGAGGACATGTAATATACTGGCCAAGATTACATACCTCCTCTGGATGAAGGAAGCTTGTCCCCAGCAGTTCAAACCCTGGACAAATCCCCATGTGACATGCTGCCATCTTAACTGTGATTGACCCACACAGACCTCCAGAGGTGAAGGCATGGGTGTCTACACAACTTGAGTAAAAAACCCAAGCTGTCAAGCTAAGAGCTGAAACAGACCTATCTCTTGGGATTGAGCACAGAGCTGGACACTAACACTCTGACTCTGACCAGTAGATTACACTCATACATGACAAAACGTCCAAAATCACAAAGCTTGCATCTAATTCATGAGTTCTGGGATGGCTGTGTTTGTGCAACCTCCCTGACCCTGGATACTTTGTGGACAGGCTAGGTCAGAACCTCATCCACTCAGAGGTAGATAAGTGGGGAAAGTCTTCAGGGGCACTTCAATCCGAAGCCAGTCCCCTTGGCAGAGTCAGGAGCTAGTTGGGCTCACTCTCCCTTCCTATTGATTATGCACCCATTTGTCATTTCCACCTGGGAATCTATACATACACACCTTGCAGGTTTTGAGCTTTTCCTAACACCAGCCCTGCTTTGCAGATCTCAGCTGGTTTTCCAGTGTATTTCAGAGAAGATCAAGTTCAGATGGCATTTCACCTAGCTGGAGACACCACAGAGAGCAAAAAATATTTCCGAAGTGTCATGGAACCTTCCATGACCCAGTGTTCCATCTCCCCTAGTTAATTAAATAAACTCAAGACAGTTGCCACCCAGCTGAGCTCTACCTGTCTCCCATTCTACATGGACAAGTTCAGGGCAGCCTAGGTTCCCTGGACAATTGCAACATGCAGAACCAGCAGGAGTGCCACCAGCTTTTTTGCTGTCCTAAGCAACAGAAGGTCCCACCTCTGAAATACCACCAACTACCAGGGCAGCTGAAGATCCAGCCACCGCCCCCCAAATGTTAGTTCCCTAGGTCACCTAATGGATTGTACCAGCCCTGAGAACCAGGCAGCAGTTTCATCCCCTGGGCCCCAGCAGAGAGTCATTTCTTAAGGAAAGCCAGTGCTGGTGGCACCCATAGAATAGAATATCCAGGTTGGAAGGAACCATATCTAGTCCAACCTCCTACTTAAAGCAGGACTAATCCCCAGATCCCTAAATGGCCCCCTGAAGGATTGAGCTTATAACCCTAGATTTAGCAGGCCAATGCTCAAACCACTATACTGCATGAGCTTCTGCTTCCACAGTGCTGCTGACCTCTCACCATTTAAATGAGTGAGATCTGCACAAAATAACTGACATTTAAAAAAACTACAACTGGGGTTGCAAATGTGTCTTTGGAGGGGTTGGCACAAATCCTTCAACTGATGGACAAGATGCTTTAAAAACCATCCTCCATCTTCATCCCAAATAAGAGCAAGAATAAGGCAACAGGCTTGTGTGTTTGAGAGAGATTCCAATAGTGGAGAGGAACGATAATCTACAGGGCCAGTCAGTGCAAATAGCAAGAATGCTTGGAAAGGTGGAGTGGCCTTAACGTCTCGCTCTTGAAGCTGAGTAAGGAAATGAAGCTGATTCACTTTGAAGTCCAGACTGCATGTGATTCTTTTATGAATGAGACAACACAGGGCATTTTCAGGAGTTGCAAAACAGGGGCTGACAACAAGATTCCTTCTTTCGGGAGGCAGATGAAAAGCACATGCAAGGAAGGTGTCTACAACTTTGCCCAAACTAATGTCTTTCCTCACTGAACACTCTGCTGAATGCTTAGGTGGTGGATTTACATTGTTCTCATGATCACTTGCTGATCTAAGCCATCTATTGGATCCCTTTCCTGTATTAAAAAAGGAAGTATATAATGATTTCAATATAGCACATAACAGTGTCACAACATTATATTTGGTGAGTGTAACCACTGATGAATACAGTTAGGGTGCATTGTATGCATCACACATACAGAGAGCATGAATTGTGCTATTCTGAAACAGACCTGTGGCTAGCCAGGTTTTTCTAAGTATCACTGCCCTAGGAAGTCACAGTCCAAAGTGAAATGCAGGTCTTCCTGTTCCCGGCTCAGCATCTATCGGACACTCATTTGAGCAGGTCTGACATTCCACCCAGCAGAGGGCACCGCTGCATAGACTTATGACAGGTCATTAATAGAGGTGTTACCAGCAGTTAAAACAACCAACAGCCATTTTTTTAAAGCCTTTTAATTGATAGTGTTTTGCAGAATTTCAGTGGGTGTGCAACAGTCTGCCTGAAACAAATAGACGGAGCAAACAACCGCTCTGCATTTCAAGAAACAGTATTTTAAGAAAAAAACGTACACCCTTACAACCACATCTAACCCGTGAATAGGGCTGCTAAGGAATTAAAAGAATAAATAGCCAATACTTCATCATTGGAATAATGGACTGGAGCTAGAAGGCTCTGTGGAGAATGACTGAGACAAAGGCATGGAACTTGGTCGACTCACCAGTGGTGAATTCAATTATTTGTAATGTGCTAGCTAGTGTGTGTGTGTATATACATACTTCCGCCTGTCATATGACAATGGTGAAGAATCACAGAGTCACTTTCTTCTAACACTGAACAAGGAACTTTATTAGAAAAAAGGAAACAGTCCTATCTGGGAAGCTACCCTGTTCCCAGTCTACTTCAGTGTAGTTCGAGCTTCTACCTAGAATCTTCCCCACCCACCCCTTTGGTCTCACCTCCTACTTCACAGAGCACATAGCCTCCAGCCCTCCACTGGATGGAACAGCAGCTCTTTTCAATTATTTGTGATCACTGTTTAGAGGTCTGCCCCGAAGAGGATAAGCCATTGTCCCACCTGCCCCTTGCAGGCCAGACTTCACCTTCCAAAATGGGGGGTGATATTTGATCTCTGCAGCCAGGTCCTTACACAACAACAGCAGCTGCTTCACAGCCTATAGGAGCCCCATTAGATCACAGGGAATGACCAGGGTGACTTCAAGTTTTCCCTCTCTATGACTCGTGAGTCAGTTCTTAGGCTCCTGACTCAGCCAGTGCAGAGCCAGTTGCAGGATCGAAGCGATTTTTTCTTTGTATCTTGCCTCTTTTACTAAATGAACCCTTGACTTGCTCCATTTTACTGCATGAAACTTGAGCTGATCTACCATTTTTAAACACTATCTTGAACTTCCATCCTTTTATTTTCCTTTCCTGTTTTGTTCCTTTCCCCTTGGTTTATTTTTCATCGAGCTCCCCAAAACATTTTCTCTTTCTGAAGGCATTTCCTGGCAGAAACCAAAGTGCCAACCACTCAGCTCTTACCAGTGGCCACTCAGCCAGATCTCTGACAGCCTGAACCAAACCTCACTGATTCAATGACTAAAGCTCAATGTAGCGGGGGTTGAGTCATAAAAGTCAGAGCAAAGGGAAATACCTATGAAGTCACGTCGTTCATCCCCTGTTGCCAGTCCAGTATGATTTCCTACAGTATATTTAGTATTAGGTTCCAGTTTGCAATGACTTTAGCGGTGCAATCTAGTGAGGGGTGGAGAGGGCTAGTTACCCCAAGAAGCCCTGAACTGCCAGCTCCTGCCCTGACACAGATTCCCTCTGAGGCTTATCACTCACACTTCCCTTCCTCAGTTTCCCCAGCTGGAAAATAGAGATTATTTATCATGCTGTGTTTGAGGTGTCAATGAGCCCATGCGTGCCAAATGAGGAATTATTTTAAAGTTATTAGTGTTTATTCCACAATCTAATGGAGCTTAATGGCTATTAGCCAGGATGGGTAAGGAATGGTGTCCCTACTCTCTGTTTGTCAGAGGGTGGTGGTGGAGGGCAGGAGAGAGATCACTTGATCATTACCTGTTAAGTTCACTCCCTCTGGGGCACCTGGTATTGGCCGCTGTCAGCAGACAGGATACTGGGCGGAATGGACCTTTGCTCTGACCCAGTACAGCCGTTCTTATGTTCACTGTTAGGAATTTTCTCCCTGATCTTCATCCTATATCTGTTTGCTTATTTTCACCCCGTGATGCCTGCTCACACCCGTGAACAATTGCTCCCTCCAGGGTGTTTCCACTATTCAAATATTCATAGACAGGTATTGATGGGGGAAAGGTTCTCTGTTCTTTTCCAGCAGCAATCAGCCAGATCTGCATAGCTAAGAATTCCCCCAGTGCTGAGAACTCTGAGCTGGCGCAAAGCCAGCATATCATACTTCTGGGTTACACCTCCCTGTATACGCACTCAGTGCCAAGGGTAGGGAGGTTTGAGGAGGGACCCAGTGAGAATGTACTGTGCTCCAGTTATACCCACCTGGTGTACAGTCCCTAAGGGACCACTGCCAGTTGGGGTAAGTTAGAGTAGTAGCCAGACTTTTCTAGGCTATGCCCAGGCTGAAGATGGTGCATGTCTGCCCTGAGAATCAGGGAGCTGTAAGTGGCTACCTTGCATCACCTTCCTCAGATGCTCCAACGTCTTCAATCCCAGCTCTCACTCCTCCCATCTGCCCGCCCCAGCTCCCATTGAAATTCACCATCATGAAGCCCTTAAAACCTCCTATTTTAAGGACTTTCAGTGGTGCATTGGGTTTTGTGCAAGCCCTCCACACAGGAGCGAATGTCACCTTCTGTGCAAATTCCAGGATCCCCCACCCTCTTTACGCCTGGGAACCCTGCCAAAGCCGATCCAGAGGGCACAATCTGATACTCCAGTTGTGTCAATCCAGCTTTTTGGGTTGTTCTTCTGGCGCCAGTAACAACACACAGAGCTTGAGCTGATCTCACCTGCACAGGGGTAAGTGGGATCAGGCCTATCCGGTGTACATAACATGGACAAAGCAACATGGAGTCTAAGTCATTTTGCAAGCGCCTCATTCCCACAACCTCAAAGCACAAGAGGTTTGGCCATCCCTAACGTGCACCATGGAACCCGCTTTCTCTCTCCTTACCAGCCTTAAGAGCAGCTGTTACTGGGTGAATATTAGGCCATATCCAAAGAGGCTTAACAACTGGGTGGTGCTCCTAAATGAGTGTCTGTTCCACGGTTGTTAAACCTCATTAAATGTTGCTGACAAGCAATCACTATTCCTAGCCCACCATAATGGACTATCTCAGATCCCTTCCCAGTACTGCAAGCTCTTTTCAGTCTACCCCAAATATCCCGAAAATTAGGGTTTTTCTTAAAGCCTCAGTTCCTGGAGTCGGACAGTGAGGTGAGGTTTCTGGGGTTTCTTTTAGAGTCTGAAATTTCTCCCTCTCATGATTCCAGAGAAAGGCTTGGAAATGTGAACCAGGAGGCAAACAGAGAGAACTCAAAAGTTTTTAGGCTCATGATTTTTAAGCCAATCTCATTTTAGAGGGGTGAGGGGCAATGGTCCGACTCATGATTTGTGAACAGCTGTTTACAGTGTTGTTTTCCTGATGCACCACAGAGAGGGGCTGAGAGAGGGATGTTACTGGGTTCCCCAAAGATGCTCTGGAATGGCTCACACCTTTGCATTCATGGAGTCTGGGGTGAGGGGAGTATGACCTTTGAGAACTCTCAGCTTCTCCATCCTGGTTTCTAACCTTTCATATCAGCTATATCTCAGGCCTTGTCTACACGGCAGAAGTAAATCGAAGTTATCTAAATCGAATTTATAAAACCGAATTTATAAATTCGAATTAGAGCGTCCACACCACGAATCTCAAATCGAAGTTGTGCGTCCATGGCCCATGTCTTACTTCGATTTCAGGAGCAGTGCACTGTGGGTAGCTGTGACACAGCTATCCCATAGTTCCCACTTCCTGGTTTTCAGCCCAGTGCCTGCTGGGACCAAAAACATTGTCCCGGGTGCTGCTGGGTACAGCCTCACCCCCCCCTTTGTGAAAGCAGCAGCCAACCATTCCGCGCCGTTTTTCCTGGGTGAAGAGAGCAAACGCCATAGCACAGCAAGCATGGACCCTGCTGAGACCATGGACCCTGCTGAGACCATGGACCATGATGAGACCAGTAATGCAATCGTGCAAGTTTTAAACAGCTCGCGCACTCTCGTGCTGTCTATGCTGAGCCATGACCTGAAAATTCAGGAGGAGAGGGGGAGGAGGAGGTGGAGGAGGAGGGACAGGAGGAGGACTTGGAGTTTGAGGAGGCAGCTGCGCACCGACAGGAGCGATGTTAATGATGGTGATGATGACGACATAGAGAGTGATCTCTCCCTAACCGCAGGACCCAGCATTTTGGAGCTACTGCTGGTAATGGGTCAGCTTCTGCCCATTGAACGCCGATTTTGGGCACGGGAAACAAGCACAGACTGGTGGGACCGCATAGTTTTGCAGGTGTGGGACGATTCCCAGTGGCTGCATAACTTTCGCATGCGTAAGAGCACTTTCTTTGAACTTTGTGACTTGCTTTCCCCTGCCCTGAAACGCCATAATACTGACATGAGAGCAGCTCTCACTGTGGAGAAGCGAGTGGCAATAGCCCTCTGGAAGCTTGCAACTCCAGACAGCTACCGGTCAGTCGCGAATCAATTTGGAGTGGGAAAATCTACCGTGGGGGCTGCTGTGATGCAAGTAGCCAAAGCAATCGTTAGGCTGCTGCTACGAAAGTTTGTGACTCTGGGAAACGTGCAGGTCATAGTGGATGGCTTTGCTGCAATGGGATTCCCTAACTGTGGAGGGGCCATAGATGGAACCCATATCCCTATCTTGGCCCCAGAGCACCAGGGCGCCGAGTACGTGAACCGCAAGGGGTACTTTTCCATGGTGCTGCAAGCACTGGTGGATCACAAGGGACGTTTCACCAGCATCCACGTGGGATGGCCAGGAAGGGTTCATGACGCGCGCGTCTTCAGAAACAGTACTCTCTTTAAACGACTGCATCAAGGAAATTACTTCCCAGACCAGAAAATAACAGTGGGCGATGTTGAGATGCCTGTCGTTATCCTGGGTGACCCAGCCTACCCCTTGATGCCGTGGCTCATGAAGCCATACACAGGCAGCCTGGACAGTGCTCAGGAGCTGTTCAACTACAGGCTGAGCAAGTGCAGGATGGTGGTAGAGTGTGCATTTGGGCGTTTAAAGGGGCGCTTTCGATCATTACTCACTCGCTCAGACCTCAGCCCAAAGAATGTCCCCGTAGCTATTGCTGCTTGCTGTGTGCTCCACAATCTCTGTGAGAGTAAGGGGGATACCTTTATGGCGGGGTGGGAGGCTGAGGCTAATCGCCTGGCCGCTGACTACGAGCAGCCAGACACCAGGGCGATTAGAAGAGCACACCAGGAGGCGGTGCGCATCAGAGAAGCCCTGAAAATGTGTTTTGTCGCGGGCCAGGGTATGGTGTGATTGCAGTGCTTCTTTGCCCTTGATGAACACTCCCGCCTCTATTGACTCCCTGTAAGCAACCCACCGTCCCCCTTTACTTACAGCTTGCTGCAGGACTTTCAAAATCAACCCCCCACCCTTTCATTACATGTGGCTGAAGGAAAGAAAGCCAGTATGTTTTAAAAATCATTTAATCTTTATTAAAACTCATTTGTTATTGCTTTAAAAACATGCGTTCATTTTTAAAGGATCATTCCCTGTAATAAAAGCACCCTCCCCCCTTTGGATGTATGTCTGATTAGAAAGGAACTATATTCAGAGGCACAGATTTATCTAGGTATCCCTGAAAGCTGTGCTTTGGGAGGAGGATCACAGGTAAGGAAAAGCCCATGAAATACATTTCAGCTTCATTACAGCCTTTTGGTTGGGCTCTCCATGGGGGTGGAGTGTGCTGGTGCAGGAAGCCTTCCCCCACGCGTTCTAACACGTCTGCGTGAGGGAGATATGGAACCTGGGGAGCTTGGAGGGTGATTAAACATGGACTGCAGTGGCACTCTGTAACCCCGCTGCTGTTCCTGAACAATCAACATGCGTCTGAGGATATCAGTGTGATCACGCAGCAGCTCCAGCGTTCCATCACGCCAGCGCCTATCTTCCTCCCTGCTCCTCTGATCTTCCTGCCTGTCTTCCTTGCGCCACCTCTCTTCTACCTGCCGGTCTTCCTCTCGCCACCTCTCATCTCGAGCGTCTCTCCTGTCCTCCCGGTCACTGGCATCTTTCTTGTATTTTGCTATCAGTTCCTTCAAATCACTATGATGAGCTGTGTTACTGTGGCTGACTTCCATGACTTCGGAAAACATTTCGTCTCTCGTTCTCTTTTTCCTCTGTCTCTTGGGTAGCCTGGCAGATGGGGTAGTGAGTAAAGAACACTGCACAGCTGTATGGTGGAGGTAAGAGAGAGAAGTATGTAAAAAGATACATTTCTTAGAACAATGATTCCACTCACTCACACAGCACAAAACTATGCACCTTACGCAGGACATGTGATTTCACTCCAAGGTCACATTTTTCATCTTTTAATACTGGGAGACTCTGTCCCTGGGCTCAGAGCACAGTACAGATGCAGCTTGCTGGTACTACCATTATAAATTTGCTTCCAAGCAGCCATGGTAAGTCTTTATGTTTGTCTCACCCCTCCCTGCTAAAGCATCATCGCAGCACAAGTCCCCTCCACCCAGCTACATGGAGTGGCATTACAGTAGCATAATGGCCATGTTTGCTCTCCTAATTACAAATAAATTACTTATTTCAACCAGGTCACAATGAACGATAGAACTCTGGTGAGAGTTACAGCAGAAGAGGCAGAGCGAATGTTTCATGCCTGTGATCAGAGTCCTGGCGCTTATGCATCTATGCTTTGTGAAGCAATGATTCCAAATTACGTCATGCATGCCTGGAGGGGCAAAGCATCTTTCATTGGAGGACCGGCTAAGGCAGCATTGCCCCAAAATTTACTGAAAAGGCTCTTTGATTTCCTGCAATATCAATTCATGGAGATTTCTTGGGAGGATTTTCATTGCATCCCCAGACATGTTAAGGAACTTTTCATGTAACTGTAATGGCTAAAAAGAAATGACAACGCATGCTTAAAAATTGATAATTAAAAAACGCTACTTTTTAAATATGACTGATTTAAACATTTACTCACCGCTGGTCCCTTCCATGGCTTCACTTTCTGTGATAGTGGCTTGATTAGCCTGCTGCAAGGTTAAATCTTGGGTCAGAAACAACTCCTGGCTGCTGTTGGTAATTGAGAGCTGTGTGGTATCAGCAATGTCTCCCTCATGTACCTCTTCCTGATCTTCCCCCTCTGCAGAATCCTCAGCCACAGTTGAAACTGAAATCAGGTCATCTGAATCCACGATTAAGGATGGGCGACTGGTAGCCAAGCCCCCAAAAATTGCATGTAGCTCTGCATAGAACCTGCATGTTTTAGGAGCAACTCCAGAGATCCAAAAGCTCTTCTGTGGTCCATGCTGGAGCTCTTTTTCTATTCTCAGGAGACTGCATTTTTAAAGGTGCAGCGTGATTAACTGCTGCTCAGAGCCCCACGGTGGACAAACAGGAAACTGATTCAAACCTCCACGGGTCTTTTCCTGTTTACCTGGCCAGTGCATAGGAGTTTTGAGTGCTGTCCAGAGTGGTCAGTGGTGATCTGTGGGATAGCTCCTGGAGGCCATTAACTTCGATTTCCGTCCACACTGCACTAAATTCGAATTAGTAAATTCGATTTTAGGGTTACTCCTGTGGTTTAGTAGGAGTACTAAAATCGATTTAAATAGCCCTTTAATTCGAATTAGAGGGCTGCGTCATGTGGATGGGTGCTCCATAAATTCGAATTAAAGCCGTTTAATTCGAATTTAAGGCCTCGTGTAGACATGGCCTCAGAAAGGGCAGTTCTCCGCCTTAAGGCTAGTCATGTGCATCACGTGTCTTAAAATGAGACCATCGGCTTGAAAATTTATCGGTTGGGTTTTTGGCTTTTTTAATGAGTTCAGGGTAATCCTGCATCTTTCCCTGGGTGTACACAGACTCCAAAGGAAGGAACACAAAATCCATCCCAAGGTTTAGCTGCTTCTAGGGGTCCTCCTCAAGGACCGCTCAGCTCACACTCTAGGTCCTCTCCTTCTAGAGAGCTATTCCCCATCTCCTTTATAATCAAGTGGGGAAATTGAGCTATCTGCAATTGTGAGCCAGCAGTATACACTTAATGCTTCCCAGAAAGGTCAACACCTGCTGAAAGGGCCAGGAACCAGACAAACACTGATGGCCTGTCACATGCGCAAAGTAAACAGTTAAAAAAAGGAAGGATAGATTTTTTTTCTCTAATACTTATCAGTTATTATAAGCCCTGATCCTCCATGAGATCCACTAGCATGGGCCCCTGTGCTCATGCAGAGCCACAATTCAGTCAATTGAACTTCACACTTCTACAGGAGTTTATGCTATCAAGCCCAGCTACAGGATCAGGGCCTTTTGCAGGACTGGTAACAGAGGAAGGCAAGATATTTTGACACAGAAGTTTGATTTTAGTGTGTCCTGTTAACTGTTATTACAATGTATTACTAGGAACCTTAGTTTACTAAAAGCAAATAGATTTTAAAGCCCTGGTTACTTTTCACCATTACTCTGGTTTACAGTACATATGCATTCAGGGTGCAGGCTGATCTGCAGTAATAAGCCTAACAGTACTTTACCCCTATATAGATCAAAGTGAATTACAAACCTTAACTTGTTTAGTCTGTGATGATCTCTAGCCAGTTTCACTTCTGATCCTTGTGACCTGCCACAAGCCGCTGCCCTGCCGCGCTGTCCTCCCAGCCCAGCAAAGAACCAGTCTGTATGGGCCACTTCTTTAATATCCCAACAGTTTTCAGCCAAACTCCAAAATAAAACAGTTCAACGTCGATCCAACAGCTAAACAATCCTCCTGCCCCGGGGCTTCCTTGCCAGAGCCTTCGTGGTTCTTAACAGCTCTTCCCCTCTCTTGAGCTTTCAGCCTTTATAGGAATCCGTCGCTCAGCACTCGACCCCTTGCAAACCACCAGTCCCCAACCTATTCTTAACAGGGCTTTCTATCTCTGAACAGGGCAGACTGGCTCCAGGCTCCTCCAGCGTCAGCCCCATGTCACACAGCACTGCAGCACACGCTCAGAGTTAAGCATCTGCCTAAAACACCTTACTGAATCCTGGCCTTTGGGGTCAGCCACTGCAGGAGGGCATTTGGTTTGGTTTATACAAGCTGCTTTCAGTGTTTCTTTAATAAATCACAAAAACCTAAACTCAAGCCCTAAGCTACCGGACACCCCTTGGAAAAGCAACGCTTCCTGCTGGTGCATAACAAAAGCTGGACCTCGGTTCTTCGGCTCAGATCTACGTCCCACAGAAGCAGGGCCGGCTCCAGGCACCAGCAAAGAAAACAAGTGCCTGGGGCGGCCAATAGAAAGGGGTGGCAGTCCATCCGTGATTGGGGTGAAACGTCCGGCCCTTTGGTGGCAATTCAGCAGTGAGTCCTTCACTCTCCTTTTTCTTCCTCAGCAGCACTTTGGCGACGGGCCCTTCACTCCCCCTCTTCTTCTTCAGCTGCACTTCGGGGACGGTCCCTTCACTCCCCCTCTTCTTCAACAGCACTTTGGCGACGGGCCCTTCACTCCCCCTCTTCTTCGGCAGCACTTCGGTGATGGGCCCTTCACTCCCCCTCTTCTTCTTCGGCAGCACTTCAGCGATGGGCCCTTCACTCCCCCTCTTCTTCTTCAGCAGCACTTCAGTGACGGGCCCTTCACTCCCCCTCTTCTTCTGTAGCAGCAGCACTTCGGTGATGGGCCCTTCACTCTCCCTCTTCTTCTGCGGCACTTCGGTGACGGGCCCTTCACTCCCCCTCTTCTTCTTCAGCAGCACTTCGGTGATGGGCCCTTCAC